>NC_064419.1:49793533-49906033 GCF_023375975.1 Astyanax mexicanus | reverse complement strand
ACTGACTCACCTACTGATCCTTTGGGACAGGGTACGACAGCAGGCAGGTTGAACTTGGTTCTGGGCCACCAGATCCCCAGTGTGATGGTCTTTGGGCAGCCGTCGTAGATCACTGTAGACCAGAGGAGATCAGGATCAGCATCCATCCACCCAAACAGCATCATCTAACATCATCTAATCAACATCAATGAAGGAGTGAAAGGATGGATGAGCGGATAGATGAATGAATTGAGTTATAAATGATGGGATGAATGACTGGAATTGTGTGGAGGAGAGTCGAATGGATGGATGGATGGCAGGTTGAAGGATAGATGGATGAATGGTGGATGGATGAATGGTGGGTTGAATGGTAGGTTGATGGTTCAATGGATGGATGAATGGTGGATTGATGGACAGTGGGTTGATGGATGGATTGATGGATGAGTGGATGGATAAATGGATGGATGAATGCTGGATTGATGGATGGTGGGTTGATGGTTGGATGAATGAATGGATGGATGATGGATGGATTGATGGAAGGTGGGTTGATGGATAGATAGACAGATGAATGTATAGATGGATAAACTAATGGATGAATGGTGGGTTGATAGATGTTGGGTTGATGGATGGATAGATGAATAGATGGATGAACGTAGGATCGATGGGTTGTGGATTGATGTACGGTGGGTTGATGAATGGATAGAACAATGCAATAGATGGATGGATGGATGGATGAATGGATGGATGGATGAATGGTGGATTGATGGATAGGTAGATATATAGATGGCTTGGGAAATTATCTATAAACACTAATCTGGTGTGTGTGCGTGAGTGTGTGTGTGTGTGTGTGTGTGTGTGTGTGTGTTTCGGTCTCACCTTCACATCCTGTCTGTGTGACCTCAGCGAATGGATTGTCGCACATGTTGCACTGTCGACCAATCACGCCCGGCCGGCACTGGCACTGCCCACTTTCAGGGTCACATGACCGGGAGAAGGAGCCAACTGGGTAGCAGTCACACGGCAAACACACCTCACTGCCCCTCCGACGGTAATGAAACTCCTGACACACACACACATTTATACACACACACACACACACACACATTTATACACACACACACACACACACACACACATTGATTACACACACAAACATACATATAAATAAGTCAGTTGTGTGATGAAACACAAATAAACACACAAACATCAGTTACAGAAAATCAATACAAAAAATAGACGCAATATTTACAACAAAAACACACCATTCAAACACACACACACACACACACACACACACACACACACACACACACACACAGAAAAGCAGAGAGACAGAGCAAGCTACAGGCAGACTGACAGATATATAACAATCAGTCCTCAGTAGCCTGACCATATCAACACCTGACAACTCCACAGCAACCACCTGCTACAACCCTGTAATCACTATAGAGAAACCTACTGTATAACAACAGAGTAACAACATGATGAGACCAATAGCCTCCGTGCTTAAATTGTGGTAGTGATGTGCAATGAGAAGGGTAGCCAGCGTGCTAATTCTGTGGTAGTGATATATGAGGAGCACAGCAAATTTAATAGACTGTATTCGTTGGTCACGCATTTACATTTAAAATGTAATGTTGATATTAACTCTCAGGGAGTTTATTCCAAAAAAACAGAATTTGCTGTGTGGGATGAGCCTAGTAGCCGCGTGCTAACAGTGTAGTAACTATGTTCCATGAGGCCAGTGATAATGTACTAAACCTGTGTTGCGCTGATGGATGAGACTAGTAGCAACATGCTAAAACTATGTTAGCAATGTTCTAACACTATAGTAGCAATGTGGAAAGTGGCTCATAGCAGCATGCTAACACTGTGGTAGCGATGTTGAATGAGACTGGGAGCAACATGCTAAAAGTAAGGTAGCAATATGCTAACACTGTGGTAGCGATGTTGGATGAGACTGGGAGCAACATGCTAAAAGTAAGGTAGCAATATGCTAACACTGTGGTAGCGATTTTGGATGAGACTGGGGGCGAATACTGTGGTAACCATCAACCTTTAGGCCAGTAGCGATGTGCTAAGGTTGTGGTTGTGAGGTGGGATGAAACCAGTAGACAGTGTGTTAACACCACTGTAGTGATATGGTATTAGACTTATAGCAAGCGTGCTAACACTGTGGTAGCGATGCAGAATGATACCTATAGCTGGTGTGCTAATGCTGCAGTAGTGATGCTGGATAGTTTTCTATGTAATTTTTAGTTAGCATTCTCTATTTCTCTTGTTAGCATGCTAATTCATTGTTAGTGATGTTGGATGAGACTGGTAGCAACAAGCTAAGTAACTATGTACCATGAGGCCAGTAGCAATGTGCTAACGTTGTAATAGTAACAGGGATGAGACTGATAGCCAGCGTGCTAACACTGTGGTAGCGATGCAGAACGACACCTATAGCTGGTGTGCTAATGCTGCGGTAGTGATGCTGGATGAAGCTGACAGTTCTCTATTTCATTTTTGGTTAGCATGCTCTGTTTCAGTTGTTAGCATGCTAACTTGCTAACTGTATAAAATCAGGGCAGGAATGTCAATCAATCAATCAATCAACCTATTTTAAAATAACAGTGAAAAACATAAGAATTAAAATACTAATAATATTAAAACAATAAAACTTGATTTAATTGATGAGAACTATTAAATAATTATATTGAGATAATAATTATGAGATGCTGTGTATGTCCTGCTCCTGATTTATTAACACAGTAAATGGAAAAAGAAACTGTAACCGGGTCTAACGGGTTTATTTCAGTTCCTGCAGAACGGTGCGACACCACGCTAATCACTACTGAACCCAGTGGTGTAAAAGTGCTGATATATCTGAATTAGTCCTCAGTAGAACTGTTCCTGGACTCCCGTCGTGAGTTAAGAGGTTTTTATATGAATGTTCTGGTTGGAGACGGTTCTGATGCCGCGGCGGCGTCTGGCTCAGATAAGCGAGTGTGTGTCGCTAACGTTACTGTAGGGTATTCAGTGTCATGTAGCGCGACTAATCCCGCTTAATTAAGGTTCACACACACACACATCTGAATCAATTACCATACGCCTCACAGGCTAAACGCGCTGCCAATTACACACACACACACACACACACACTCTCAGCGTTAGCGTTGGTATGTTTGTCATGGCGCTGGTCAGTGTGTGTAGGTCAGTATGAAGGTGAAGAGTGGAGGCACTACACTGACTTAAAATAATAATAAAAAAATGTATACACAATAAAATTTACAATAACAGATTACATTAATTAACAGAACATCTGACAGAATTTTTCAACTATTATTATTTATTATTATTATTATTATTTACAACATTCTTCAGCATTAAAATGTAGTAATAAAGCAATAATATACTCAAGGTTTGTGCTATAACATGTAATATTGGCACTGCTGTGCTGCGGAAGTAGATCAGCAATATTACATGTTATAGCACGTTAAACCTTGAGTGTATTATTTTGATTATTATACCACAGTTACATTATCTTTGTTCGTTTATTGAAAGATTTTAAAGAGTTAAAGAGGAGGAGAAAATAGGATCTGTTTGGTTATAAAAACTCCACCAGTTAAAATAGTTCCATTGCTGCTCTGTTTGTAGCTGCGCTGTTTGGTTTGTAAGCGCTGCATCGTTGCTAGGTTACCTGTATGTGATGGAGTAATACAGTAATACATGGAAAGCTTTGGTTACAGTGCATTACCGGCTGATAACAGTACTCAGAAAACGCCTCTCAGCCAATCTCATTGCAGGGTCAGAACTAACTAAAAGTCTAAACTAGTGTCAATTAATAATTAGTTGTGAAATTGAACCAAACCAATAAATATGTATTTAAGAAACATGCATGTTTTGAACACTGACATGTCAAAATTGATGGGACAGACATATGTAAACTGATCACAAAGTGTTCCCTCAGTGGAGAGCTTGGCAATGCCCACACCTGTGTAAGTGGTGAGATGTTATCTTGTGAGTAAGGTTGATTAAACACTGGACCGTGCGATTATGTAAAGCCAGGTGAATTATGGGAGTTGTAGTGGAATTATGATGAGTTATTATGATGAGTTAAGGTACAAACTGTTGGAAAATATTTATTCAAATATTGGTTTAAATGGTTTACATAGTTTAATAGGCAAAAGTTACAATAATATTCATTAATAACAGTATTTATGACTAATTTACGAGTAATAAACATTGTTCAAATGTTAAGTAATGTCTCTACTAATTATGCACTTTTTATATTTAAGAATAATGGAAATAATAATAAACTGGGATCCTAGAATGGGACCTACAGCTAAACAGCTGCATTCTAATGTTATGGCTGATTGGTGTAATTCAGTTTACTCATATGGTATAAAGTGGGATGAACAGTGTAACTGTATAACTGGTGAAATGTGAATTATCACACATCTCTATACGCTGCTGTGTAGCAGTGTGATGTAAATATATATTAATATGTATTTGATGTCTGTATTTCAGTATTTCAGGGGTTTATCAGTACAGGAGCAGAGCGACAGTTCAGAGGCGTGAAGAACACACAGGTTCTGAGTGTAAGACCTGGAGATTTCAGAAGGTCAGACATCGGGGAGCATCACAGGGGGCCGGATTAGAGATTATACATCAAAGCACTGTGACTGTGTGTGTGTGTGTGTGTGTGTGTGTGTAGAGGGATATCGAAACAGAGAAAGAAAAAAGAACAGCGAGAGACAGAAAGAGAACATCAAATTGCGCGGCAGTGGAAATATATCTATTTTATTAAAGGCGAGGAGACGAAACTCAGAGATGTGCGTCCGGACGGGACTAAAATTACCGGAGTTCAGAGTTCAGAGAAAAACAGTAGATAATTCAGACTGTAATTTTCTCAGAGGATGTCTGAGAATAACATGTACATGATCGTTCTGGACAGGAATAAAATCACAGAGGATAAAAAAAACCCATAAAAGAGAAAAATTACCCAGAAGATACTTATCCCGTCCGGATAGGGCTTAAGTATGTATTTTATTTTTAGTATTTTTATTCTTATAGTGATTATTACCACTTTTTATTTTGAAGTACTTCTTTAATCTCTTTGGAAAAATTGTTAATTGCAATTCAATTTACTTCCAATAAAGCTGTTTAAATTAAAATAGAGAAACAGAGTAAAAATAAAAGAGTGAGAGAGAGAGGTAGAGAGTGAACGGTGTTGAGTAGGGTGAGGTGCTCAGTGCCAGCGGCGGGTATAATACTGTATAATACTGTAAGAACAATGGGCATCGCCATGCCGACGCGTCAGAACCAGATCAAAGCGGATTTGCAGATTAAGGTCAAACAACGGGATCAGAAATCGGGTTACAGTTAGAGATGATTCAATTACAGCGCTGAGTGTGTGTGTACGAGTGTGTGTATATGAGTGTGTGTGTGTACATGAGTGTATGTGTGTGCATATAAATGCACATGGGTTTATATATGTGTGTGTGTGTGTGTGTATAAATGAGTGTATGCGTATATAGATGAGTGTGTGTGCGTATAGAAAACAGGGATTGTGTATTACATCCTGAATAGTGATGTAATATAAACATTTCCCCAAATAATTCATAATATGTATGTATTTTTATATTTTGTATTTATTTATTATATATTTATATATTTTCTATATATATTTATTGTTATTTATTAATTTCATGTATTTATCTGCCAGACTGCCAAAGACAATTTTCCATTCAATGTAAATTTAATAGACAATAACATTCAATCTTAATCTTAATCTTATTTTATGTGTGTGTGTGTGTGTGTATCC
This sequence comes from Astyanax mexicanus, assembly GCF_023375975.1. Classification (NCBI taxonomy): domain Eukaryota; kingdom Metazoa; phylum Chordata; class Actinopteri; order Characiformes; family Acestrorhamphidae; genus Astyanax; species Astyanax mexicanus. The sequence goes on along the minus strand of NC_064419.1, from coordinate 49,900,242 downwards.
TGTGTGTGCATACATTGCAGGGTTACATATGTATGAATGCAGGATTAAAGGATGAGCTGGTAATGATAGGGATGGTGTGTGTGTGTGTGTGTGTGTGTGTGTGATTAAAGGATGGTATGTTATCTGTAGGTTGTATCTGGGATTACGGCTGTATAATCTCATGCATTCTCACAGGTGTCTGCTGTTATATAACAGCTGCTCTTTACACTGTGGGAATATTTCAGATTAAATGAGAAAACTCAAATGTGTTTCAATGCTCATCGCTATCTTCCACCCCACCAACAGTCTATTTTCACTCCTATCTTCCTCCTGCCTGGTTTAAACAGCAGCAGAGCTTCTGAATATATCTACACTGATGGGTGTGGTGTTCTGGAAATGAGGTGTGTTCAGGTACATTTCTGGAGTTTTATCTTGTTTATCTTGGTAACAGAAAACACAGGAGCTCCACTGACTGAATACAACCTAGACAGACGCCAACAGTCAGACGTTCATCGCTATCTCAGTTACACAGGCATAGTGCACGGTTGATGGCTTATACATTGCTAAAAAGGACTCTTAATTACAAAAAAATAATGTAATGTTCTAGTTACAGTTATGAGACTAGAGTAGGCTTCTGTGTGATTACAGGAATATAAACCAGATGAGCTCAGTTTATTTACAAACCAACATAAATGAAAACCAGCACATTTCATTCTAATTCAAAACAACAGGGTTGCAGTTGGGTAAAATTAGTAATATGCATAAAATTACATATGAAAATTGTTTTGGCATAGTTTGTTAAAGGCATGTTTCGTCATTTACAGCTCTGGAAAAAAAAATAGGAGAGCACTTAAAAATGATGAGTTTCTTTGATTTTATCAAATTAAAAACCTCTGGAATATAATCAAGAGGAAGATGGATGATCACAAACCATCAAACCACCAAACTGAACTGCTTGAATATTTACACCAGGAGTAAAGCAGCATAAAGTTATCCAAAAGCAGTGTGTAAGACTGGTGGAGGAGAACATGATGACAAGATGCATGAAATTAAAACTGTGATTAAAAACCAGGATTATTCCACCAAATATTGATTATTTCTGAACTCTTAAAACTTTATGAATATGAACTTGTTTTCTTTGCATTATTTGAGGTCTGAAAGCTCTGCATCTTTTTTGTTATTTCAGTCATTTCTCATTTTCTGTAAATAAATGCTCTAAATGAGAATATTTTTATTTGGAATTTGGGAGAAATGTTGTCTGTAGTTTATAGAATAAAACAACAATGTTCATTTTACTCAAACATAAACCTATAAATAGCAGAATCAGAGAAACTGATTCAGAAACTGAAGTGATCTCTTAATTTTTTACAGAGCTGTATGTGTGAGTGTGTGTGTGTAGGCTGGCACCTTGCAGTGGCACTGTCCAGTGGTCTTGTTGCAGTCCGGGTCAAAGCCTTTACTGGCATCACAGTGGCATGGTCCACATGTAGGGGTTCCCCACCAACCACGAGGGCACTGCTGTTCACTCCTGTAACACAAATTCAACAGTCAACAAAGGTAAAACGTAAGCTATGTTCACACATCAGATAAAAGATGTTTAATCTGTTTAATCTGTGTAATATGATCTATATCCAGCACTGGTCTGAACAGTTCACGCTCCTAAACTGAAGTTTATGCACTAAAGAGCAGCACTTGATCATTCTGCATGTGCTGTGCTCTTACAGTCACCTTTACAGGACTTTACCACGCCTAGAGAGAGTAGCAGCAACAGTGCTGAACTTTCTCCATTTGTAGAGTGTCTGTGTTACCGTGGACACATGAACATCAAGACTTTTAGAGATACTTTTGTAACCCTTAAGCAGACTGTGTTTGTCTATTGTTGTGATTTAGATGAAGATCAGAACACATTTAATCACCAATTTATGCAGAAATCCAAGTATAATCCCAAAGAGTTCACATACTTTTTCTTGCAAATGTAAGATCTGTTACCTCACTATCCAAACACTGAACGTCACATTAAGCTGATCTCCTGCAAATCTGATATATACTCAAATCAATATCTGTTTCGGTGTGTTTTAGCTGTTCACACAGAAAACACACCTGATTCACAACAGAAAGGGTCAGATTTGGGCCATGTTTACCTGCCTTATATGGGCATTTGACATCAGAGAGGGGAAGAGGGCAAAAGGGATTTATAACAGATTAGAGGGAAGCAGATGAGATTTCTGGAGTTTTCTGTGTGTGTGTGTGTGTGTGTGTGTGTGTGACTGAATAAGGTCAGTAAAGTTGTTGTTTGCTGGCAAACCTAAGTCTCTTTCATCCCCTCAGAGCCACCAAATCTCACCAACACACACTATTTTTTCTGCCCCCCCCTCCAAAAATAAAGGAAATACCCGCATTTAAATTAAATTTATTGATTGATTAATTGATTAATAACTAAATGTTGTTGTGATTAATACAAGCCTCTCAGTGCTCAGACCATACGCCAAACACTACATCAAATTAGTCTGCATGGCTTTCACCACAGAAGGGAGCCTCTTCTGAAGTCTGTACACAAGAAAGCCTGCATTATTATCAGACCACTGAACCCCTTACTCTCTGTTGTCATGCATTTTTTTCTTTGTAAAAGTCACATTAATTACATTCTGGCTGTTCAGACTGAGCTGCAGTTGCATATATTTGCAGAGTTTTTGTTCTGTATTTATATATAGAGTATATATAAGAACACACATCCTGATAATGCATCAGAATAAACCTCATAAATGTGTCTTGTATTTTATTTGTAATGTTTTTAAATGGTGTGAGTGTATGAGAGATTTGTGTGTGTGTATATGGGATGCGTGTATGTGTGAGTGTGTGTTAGGTGTGTGTGTGTGTGTGTGAGGTGTGTGTGTGTTAGGTGTGTGTGTACCTGTGCTGGCAGTACTGGCCGTAGTGGTTATCTCCACAGTCACAGATGTAGCCGTGGGAGGAGCTGGGCTTCCTGTGGCACTGAGCTTCATTCTCACACGGGTTCAGCTTACAGGCGTCCACACAGCTCTTCCCGTAAAAACCTGATACACACACACACACACACACAGAGAGAAAGAAAGAGAGAGCTTAGCATCAGTGCACACACACATTTCAGCGTCTCTGTGTGTTTATACATGCTGGATTTATCGAGGTGTTGCACCTGATTTCACTATTAAACCATAAAACACATCAATTCCAGCTGGAGCTCAGAATTCCTGCCCTCATCCAGAAAACTGGGGCTGATCCAGACATATTGTTTTTATTTTGTGTTCAAAACGCTATCTGGTGTCCTCCTCAAGACTTCACGAGTTCTCAGAGGGTAAATAAGAGATTTTAGTTAGAGTCTAGAGTAGGGATGCAAAAACTAATTGAATAAATAAATTAACCCTTGTGTGGTGTTTCATCAAATGATACAAAAAAAATATTTTTTCTAACTCAAACTCATTGGCATTGGCTCATTTTTTGTGAAAAACATATATCAAAACACATTTTCGATAAACACACACTGTACACCCCCCCCCCCCCCACACACACATATTTATATTACATACAGTATGTTTGGTCAAGGGCTAATAAACATTGCTTCATTTGTAAATTTGAAACTAAACAAATTTTCTACTCATATCTTGAGTTTAATTCATTTTCTTTTACATTTTATTAAAAAACTAATAAAAAAAGAGTAGCACTTTTTAAAAGAAATGTAACATAAGAAAGGTAAAGGGCAAATATTAACCATGTAAGCTGTTTATATTGCTTGCAATGTAGGTGAAGCGAGCATGTGTAAAGCATTTTAATGTAAAATTGCTTAACTTTGCTGAATTAAATACAAGTAACAAAGTAAACGAGTAACAAAAAAATGAACACCACACAAGGGTTAAATAGGTAATAAATTAAAAAGTTGGTGAATAATTTAATAATCAGTAAGTTGAGTCTACTGTGAGAGGCAAAACACAATTTAAAATATCAGATGGGAATAAATACTAGTTTTAGTAATCACACCTTCCCACACCACACTATACCTTTATTTATTTTATTTAATTATTCACTTACTTATTTATCTTCAATGTAATGTTTCAGGACATTACATGACGTAGTTATGTCCAATACAATAGTGCGATAATGTGGTCATTAATAAAAATATGCATATGTTCAAAAATACGTAAAGAAGTATATTTGGCTGTGTATATATTCTTACATTCTCGTTATACACTTATGAAAACAGTGTAGTTTATTAATTGCCTTGTGCAGTTATACACCAGGAAAAATAATGGAGATTTGTACCTAAAAGAGTATGAAGCTTGTCTCTGGGGCTGTACCTTATACTGAGGTACAATAGAGGGTAATTCTTCAGAGACAGTCTTTTGTTTTCTTTTTTTTTGCACCCATGTTTTTGTACCAGTAAAGATTATAAACATTATCATCAACTGAATATTGTCTGGCTTTCAAATGAAAAATATGCAAGAAAATATATATTGTTTATTAGCACAGTGATTGAGAATACCATAGACTGTGTATAGCTGGACAGAGGATCGTCTCTCAAAAGTGAAGCCACCACAGGTCGGGCGCCCCCTGCTGTTCGGCTGCAGAAAGCTGTGTAACTCCACCCATCCCCATAGGTTTCAAAACAGGCAAAACAGAAAACTTTCAATCACGTTTTTTTCTAATATACTGTAATTCTACCTCCATTATTAAAATGCAGCAGCTAGTGTAACCTCTGCTTATATTGTTAAATTTTTATATCCCCACAGAATTCGTTTTTAAAACTTTATTCAGCTCTATTCAAAAAAAGGTGTGGTTATTGTAAAAGGGCTGGTTATGGGCGGGGCCAATAACAGACCGTCAGCTTCGCTCCGCTCTGCTCTGCAGCCTGTGACCTCGAGGCAGCCCTCAGGGGCGGGGTTATTTAAATGAGTAGGCTGTCTCTCCACAGTCTTTCTCCCTCCTCTGGTCTCTACTGCGCTCTACAGACTCTGGTTTCAGGATCGCCAACATGGCGGAAGATTTTGGCTTCATTTTCATTGAATGAATGGGAACGGAGACACGGCGTCCATCTTTTTTTACAGTCTCTGGAGAATACTGAATATAACTTTAGTTGCTGTTTAAATGGTACAAATCTGTAATTCCTGCTGTTAGAAAAGACTTTGTAGTTTAGAGGGAACATCTGTCCGTGTAAAGACCAATATTAAACCTTTATAGGGAACAATTATGAAAAGTTTAGAGTACAAGAAAGTACTTCTATCATACCTCTGTTTTTAGTGTTTAGAGCACTTTTATTTTTATTTTTATTTTTTTTGCCTAAAATACCTTTAGTTCATGCCTATAATTCATGCCATAAAATGTTAAAGAAATGAACAGATTATATATTATGTATACTGATTATTATTTTTGCATAATGACATCATGATGAATCATAATTACAGCAGACTGATTAAGCTATTCTAAAGAATTCCAGGAACCCAATTACAGACTAAATTGTAAAGAACTGGATTTACTGGATGTATTGTTGATTCTCTTCACGCCGCCGCCCCCAGCCCTCCCTCCTCTAAACTCTACAGAGGAATAACTGTGAATCCTGTGTGTCTCTGTCAGGTTATAAGCAGCTCCTGCAGGGTGATAAGTCTTTCTGACAGCTCTGAGACTGAGAGCAGATCAAACCCAGCGTCAGACGGCCCGGTTCTGCTGGATCTGAGGCGACACGAGTAGAGACTGACTGAAAGATAAGGGTCAGATGATGCCATCGAGCAGCGTTCATCACACTGAACAACACGGTACAGCACCCTCTACACACACCCCAACACTTCATCTTCATCTGATCTGACATCTGCTCAAAAACGAGTTTCTCTTTCTTACTCACAGCTCGTTTTAGTAGATACTGAACTGTAATGCTGTTCAGAAGATAAAAGTTACCAGATCAATTCATGATAATTATTGGAGTATGAACCGGGAGGATATCAGAAACAGGTGGATTTGTCCCCCCAAAAAATGATACCGCAGAAAAAGCAGAAATTGTGCACCGAAATCTGCACCCCCGCCATGAAAAGCACCCTCTCTCAGGAGCACAATTCTAATTAAAGCTAGTGGTACCACTTAATAAGACTACCTTTATAAAGGGTTTATAAATGGTTTAAAATTAGTTTATTAATAGTTACTAGTAAGGTTGTAAATGCCTTAAAAATCATTAATAATCACATAACACATACATAGAAAGGGCAACAATGACCTGTTGTTTGCCAAATAGTGAACCCACAGCCAGTAACAGCAACAGTACTGTTGCTCTTTCTACGTATGTGTTATAACTGATTATTAATGATTTTCTAAGGCATTTACAATCTAATTAGTAATCATTAATAAACTAACTGCGAACCATTTATAAACCCTTTATAAAGGTAGTCTTATTATAAAGTGGTACCAAGTTAGCTAAAGGAATCATCTCTGCTTTTATCAAGAAGATGTGGGTGTGTGTGCAATCCTGAGAGGTGGTGCTGTGATGAGACCAATGAAGCCAAGCGACTCGTTCTGATACATCAGCTCACAGACGCAGCCTTGTGCTGATCCACATCACCCTAGGAGTGATGAGGGGAAAGAGAGAGTGCCATCTACTGTACTGTACCCACCCAGAGAGAGCAAGGAAAACTGTGCTCTCTTGGGGCTTCAGCAGCTGATGGCAAGCTGCATGACCGGGATTCAAACCAGCGATCTCCCGATCATAGTGGAAGCACTTTAGACTGCTGGACCACTCAGAACCCAACTCAACTCCACCTTTACCCACATCTCCACCCGACCCGTCTCCACTGAGCCTCCTAACCTTCAGCTCACAGTCACACTGTATAATCCTATTAACCACTGCAGCTCCATACAGATCCATTCTATTCAATTAATCCCCAATACCCTCTTTCTCTCTCTCTCTCTCTCTCTCTCTCTCTCTATTGTCTCTCTAACTCTCTCTCTACTGCTCTCTCTCTAACACTCTCTCCATTCTCTACTCTCTATCTCTCCCTATCCCTCTATTCTCTCTCTTTCTCCATTCTCTACTCTCTACCTCTCTCTCCATTCTCTCTCTGCCTTTCCCTCTATTCTTTCTCTCTCTCTCGCTCTCCCCCTCTCTCTCCATTCTCTACTCTCTCTCTCCAACTCTCTCTCTCTAAATCTCTCTACCTCTATTATCGCTCTACTCTTTCTTTCCCTCCATTCTCTACTCTCTATCTCTCCCTATCCCTCTATTCCCTCTCTTTCTCCATTCTCTACCTCTCTCCATCTCTCTCTCTCTGTTCTCTCCAGAATAAAGTCACTGACTCCGAGCTCTTCATCCCTTCATCCCCCCCCCCCCCCCCTATGTTATACTGTATATGGTATCTGATTACACTGGGCTGAGTAATGCAGTATTTATATTCACACTGCCCTCCCCATTACCAGCTATTAGACTCCACAACCTTTAATATTCAGTCTGCATCTTACACTGTGTGTGTGTGTGATTCTGTTTGCGTGCTGTGCAGCGTGTGTGTGTGTGTGTGTGTGTGAGGAGGATGAGGAAGGACGAGGGGGTTCATTAGGATGGGGGGTATTATTTCTCCTGCTGAGATGAGAGAGAATTATTTAGAGTTTATGATGGAGCTCTTTGATTCTTCTTACAGCAGATAACTATTAATAACACTCCCAACACTGCTGATGCAACTTTACAGCCGGAGTAATGAAGTGTGTGTGTGTAGTGTGTGTGGTGTGTGTGTGTGTGTGTGTGTGTGTGTGTGTGTAGGGCTGTCAGGGTTGCCTTTAGGCTTATACCTTTATTCCTCTCTCTCTGAGTTCAGTAAGACACCAATTAAATTCTTTATTAATATAAAATTAAACTCTCTAAAACCTTAACTCCTCTCTCTCTCTCAGCTCTGTATCCAGTGTATCCAGTGTGTTTATATACGCTCTACAGTCGTATACAGAGAACAGCTGATTATATAAAGCCAGAGTTTAGTTAAAGCTGAGTTTAATCTTTAATAAAACCCGCGGGCAGCAGGACAGTTACAGAATTCTAAACCCAAAAACCATTAAAAATCTGTTTTTACTTTTAAAAATGTGACCTAATAAACTGTTAAAATAGTGTCTTTAGTAGCTTTGGTATAAGTGGATCAGGACTCTCCCTACAGGACACTCTGAACAGGACTCTGCCCTCAGGATGCTCCCCACTAAATGCTCTCTACAGGACACTGCCCAAATAATGCTACTCACAGGACACTGCCCACAAGACGCCAACCACTGGATGCTCCCTACATGATGCTCGCTACAGGACGCCGGCCACATGACACTCAGCACAGGACAGGACCTACAGGATGTCACCTACAAGACGCTTTTCACAGGATGCTGCCCTACACAACACTCCGCACAGGATGCTGCCCTTAGGACGCTGCCCACAGGACACGCCACAGAAGATGATTCTCTCAGGACTTTACACTGCCCTCAGGATGCTCTTTACAACACACTTCCTACAGGATGCCTAGATGACACTGCCCACATGATGCTGCCCACAGGATACACCAGAAAAGATGGTGCTTTCAGGACTTTATCCACATGATGCTGCCCACAGGATACACCAGAAAAGATGGTGCTTTCAGGACTTTATCCACATGATGCTGCACACAGGACACTTCCTTCAGGATGCCTAGTGGGCAATGCCCACAGGAGGCTTCCCACAAGATACTGCCCACAGGACACCACACAGAGGGCTCTCCATACAGGATGTTCCCTACAGAACACTTCCCATTGGATGCTCCCTACAGGATAATGCTAAGAGGATACTCTGCACAGGACGCTGCTAAAGGGATGCTACTCACAGGACACTGCTCACAAGAAAGTTGCCTACAGGACACTCCATACAGGACGCTACCTGCAGGATGCCACTCACAGGATGCTGTCCACAGGATGTTGTGAGCTTATATCTGCCTAATAACATGTACTTTATTAATTGTATTTATACATGGACAGGATGCATTATTAATACCGTGACATGATAACATCTGCTAAATTTTTTGTATTTTTTTTATTTTTATGTTTAAAAACTCCAGCAGCACTGCTGCGTCTTTAAATATGAGACAATCCATGACAATCTAGACTCACCATATTTCTTAAAATATAAAAAACAGAATAAATTGGGAGACAAATACAAAAAACAACACTCTCCAAACATGTGAAAATATTACCAGCAGTTAAACACAATTGACGCAATTGGCACTGTAGCGCCCCCTTGTGGCAAATCTCAGAATATAGCTTGTGCTTATGTTGCATTAGTAAATATATTAAATGCATTTAACACATTTAAAACGTATTAAAGATAATCAGAGGAAACAGTGCAGTTTCACTTTACCTGGCTCGCATATACAGGTGTGGCGCTCCCATTCGTCTGCACAGCGGCTGTGGGCGGGGCAGGGGGAGGAGTTACACAGGTTGTTAACGCTACATCCAGCCTCCACTTTGATGGCTCTGGAGGGGCGTGGCAATGTGGGGGAATCCGGGCGCACCCCTAAACGCACCCCCTACAGATACACACAAACAATCCACATATAAATTTAAATATAAATATGAATACATACATAACCACAGATCGTAATCTGTATATATATATACACACAGAATCATCAGGGTAAAATGTAACAATAATTTGTTTAATTTATGTTTTTTATATCGTTTCAAAATTAAAAATAGACCAATAGGCACGCTTCCTTTTTACATTCACTCTCACTAAAAATTAGGACGTTTTTTTGTTTTCCTGTAAAGATTTTTGCATTATAATAAATAATTAATATACAGCTCTAGAAAAAAATAAGAGAGCACTTAAAAATGATGAGTTTCTTTGATTTTATCAAATTAAAAAGCTCTGGAATATAATCAAGAGGAAGATGGATGATCACAAACCATCAAACCACCAAACTGAACTGCTTGAATTTTTACACCAGGAGTAAAGCAGCATAAAGTTATCCAAAAGCAGTGTGTAAGACTGGTGGAGGAGGAGAACATGATGCCAAGATGCATAAAAACTGCATCTTTTTTGCTATTTCATCTGTTTCTCATTTTCTGTAAATAAATGCTCTAAATGAGAATGTTTTTATTTGGAATTTGGGAGAAATGTTGTCTGTAGTTTATAGAATAAAACAACAATGTTCATTTTACTCAAACATAAACCTATAAATAGTAAAATCAGAGAAACTGTTAATAATAAATACTGGTATAGCTGCTTTTTAAGTGTTTTTCAGAAACTGTAATTACTGAGCTTGTTAGCTGTAGAGTGATGAATTAATTAATCCAGAAGCTAACGCTAACGCTAACACAGCGCTGTGCTCCTGAGGGACGGGGGGTGGGGGGGTTGGAGGCTGAGCGTCAGACTGAAGGCCGGATAGGTGAGCGTTTAATCAGCTCAACACTCCGTCTAATTAACCAGCTAATCAACAAACGATCATTAGCAATTATCACCCACAGCTAATTATCACTAATGCAGTGAGACAGGTCTGTTCAGAGGAGGTGAGACGGGCGGGTGGGGGGCGACAGCTACAGACCTGTATACAGCCTCGGATCCCGCTCTGAACCTCTCCAGCTCCCAGAACTCCGCCCACATGAAGATGCTTCACCTTCAGACCATGAATCTCACTGCCCACGATCACCGTGCCCTGAGAGAGAGAGAGAGAGAGACAGAGAGAGAGACAGAGGGAGTGAGACAGAGAGAGAGAGAGAGAGAGAGAGAGAGAGAGAGAGAGAGAGAGAGAGAGAGAGACAGAGAGAGACAGAGAGAGAGAGAGAGAGACAGAGAGAGAGAGAGAGACAGAGAGAGAAAGAGAGAGAGAGAGACAGAGAAAGAAAAGAGAGAGAGAGAGAGACAGAGAGAGAGAGAGAGAGACAGAGAGAGAAAGAGAGAGAGAGAGACAGAGAAAGAAAAGAGAGAGAGACAGAGAAAGAAAAGAGAGAGACAGAGAAGAGGGGGGTAGAGGGAAAGAAAGAGTTGGAACAAAATCTTTTTTACATTGACTTCCACTGAAAGAAGGTTTAAAGTTGCTGTTTTGGAAAATAGTTAAAATAATTGTGTGGCACTGATTATATGTGTGTATATTTTATATACATTTTATATATTTATATATTTTATATATATATATTTTTATATATTTATTTTTACATTTTATACATATTATATATTTTCTGCCCAATTTACACAGCCAATTACCCAACCTACTCATTAGGACCCTATCACTAGTGATGCTCCAACACCAGGAGGATGAAGACCAGCACACGCCTCCTCCGATACATGTGAAGTCAGACTCCGCCTCTTTATGAACTGCTGCTAATACAGCATTGTTGAACAGCATCACAGTGCTAACACTCGGAGGAAAGCACAGAAACTCAGTTCTGATACATCAGCTCACAGACGCAGCGTTGTGCTGATCCACATCACCCTAGTAGTGATGAGGGGAAAGAGAGAGCGCCATCTACTGTACTGTACCCACCCAGAGAGAGCAAGGAAAACTGTGCTCTCTCAGGGCTCCGGCAGCTGATGGCGAGCTGCATGAACATGTGTGTGTGTGCGTGTGTGTGCGTGTGTGTGTGTGTACACACCTGGTACAGTCCGAAGTCCAGTCTGACAGTAGCTACGTAGCGCGTCTCTCGTCCGCTCCGGATGTCTCTGAGCTCCAGCTGCAGGTCGTGCCAACGTCCATCACACACCTGTACCTGATCCAACCGCAACCGGACCGGCTGAGCCGCCCGCCGAGCCACCGAGAACACCAGCTGACCCCCCGTCAACTGCAACACCAATACCCAACACACACCAGATCAGAACCCAACACACACCACAACTCAACACTCATCAGATCAGATCCCAACAAACACCAGATCAAAACCCAACACACACCACAACCCAACACACACCACAACCCAACACTCATCAGAACCCAACACACACCACAACCCAACACTCATCAGAACCCAACACTCACCACAACCCAACACTCATCACAACCCAACACTCATCAGAAACCAACACACACCAGATCAGAACCCAACACTCATCACATCAGAACCCAACACACACCACAACTCAACACTCATCAGAACCCAACACTCATCAGAACCCAACACTCATCAGATCAGAATCAACACACACCACAACTCAACACTCATCAGAACCCAACACTCATCAGAACCCAACACTCATCAGATCAGAACCCAACACACACCACAACTCAACACTCATCAGAACCCAACACTCATCAGAACCCAACACTCATCAGATCAGAATCAACACACACCACAACTCAACACTCATCAGAACCCAACACTCATCAGAACCCAACACTCATCAGATCAGAACCCAACACACACCACAACTCAACACTCATCAGAACCCAACACACACCAGATCAGAACCCAACACTCATCACATCAGAACCCAACAAACACCACAACTCAACACTCATCAGATCAGATCCCAACAAACACCAGATCAAAACCCAACACACACCACAACCCAACACACACCACAACCCAACACTCATCAGAACCCAACACACACCACAACCCAACACTCATCAGAACCCAACACTCATCAGATCAGAACCCAACACACACCAGATCAGAACCCAACACACACCACAACTCAACACTCATCAGAACCCAACACTCATCAGAACCCAACACTCATCAGATCAGAATCAACACACACCACAACTCAACACTCATCAGAACCCAACACTCATCAGAACCCAACACTCATCAGATCAGAACCCAACACACACCACAACTCAACACTCATCAGAACCCAACACACACCAGATCAGAACCCAACACTCATCACATCAGAACCCAACAAACACCACAACTCAACACTCATCAGATCAGATCCCAACAAACACCAGATCAAAACCCAACACACACCACAACCCAACACACACCACAACCCAACACTCATCAGAACCCAACACACACCACAACCCAACACTCATCTGAACCCAACACACACCAGATAAGTTGTTCCCACCTGAAAGATGAGGTGAGTGTACTGCTCGGCCTGGGCCTGCAGCAGAACCCCCTCTTTGGCCCGGGTGCGGAACACCAGCCCCAGGTACCAGGGGGTGCTGATGGTGACGTCGTTCTTCAGATCCCACCATAGAGCACTGTTGCCGAGGAAACGGTGGGGGTGTGGCATCACTGCGGAAGGAGGCGGGGTCACAGGGTCAGCTGGCAGCACTGTTACTGGTGGTTTTAGACTAAAGCTGCCTGATTACATCTTTTAGCGCCAGAGATCCAAACCGGATAATTACGCTGCTCTTTCTGCAAGCTGTGTTTGTTTTGGTAACAGACGGCGCTCTGCCTCTTCCCGTGCAGCGGAACACCCCGTGAACCCCTGAATATTTAATACCATATGTACACAACACCAACACAACCATAGAGACGGGTAATACCAGCGCCAACACAAAGCTGCTGTAATTATTTACCAAATAAATCAGAGTAAATCACCAGGAGATAAAGAGGAGGAGCAGATAAACGAGAGGAGGAGGAGATAAACAAAAGCAAAGGATGGGTAAAAAAGTGCATGAGGTTGTGTGTGTGTATATGTGGGTAAATACATGACTAGCATGCTAATTTGTGGATACTTTGATACACTAAATGTACTAAAAATACACTACCATGTTCTGCATTGTAGATTAATACTAAACTCATATATTTGAGTTTTATATTTCAGATCTTCAAAGTAGCTCCTCTTGTTTAGATGATCAGTTTTGAACATCTCTGCTGGATTTTCTCAGTCAGTTTTATGAGGTAGAGTCACCTGTAATTCAGGCTTTCAGTTAACAGCTGTGCTGAACTCATCAAGAGTTAATTACTTGAATTTATTGTCTCTTAATAAAGTGTTTGAGAGCATCAGTTAAAGTAAAGTAGTGAAGAGGTAGAGTTACAGGTATACAGTGAATAGTGAATATTTGAGTAATGTTCGAATCCAGATTATGAGAAGAAACAACTACTCAACTAAGTAAAGAAAAGTAGAAAAATTACTTTAAGAAGAAATGAAGGTCAGTCAATCGGAAAACATTATGATGATGATGGAACTGGCACTCATCAGGGTATTTTGGTTTGTTTAACACTGTTTTTAAGTTACTACATGATTCCTTATGTGTTCCTTCATAATCTGATAGATCACTTCTCTATTCATTTACTATGTAGGATGTGTGTGTAGTGTGTGTGTGTGTGTGTGTGTGTGTGTGTGTAGTGTGTGTGTGTGTGTAACGTGTGTGTGTGTCTCACCGTGGCTGCAGTCCTTCCCCCCGAAGCCGAGAGGACAGTCGCAGGAGAACGTTTCCCAGCTGACCCGGCAGGTTCCTCCGTTCTGGCAGGGGTTGGACTTACAGAAGGGCAGCTTAGCACTGCAGCCTATCAGAGACGAGCAAAATGACATCATCTCAAACTGCACCTATTACATCAGCAACGTATGGATGACATCATCCACAGCCTGCATAAACCATCTGCACTATAATCGCCATCAAACATCTGGAGAAACTATAAAGTCTCCAGGTTTTCATTGTGCTTATGGTGTAAACTGCTGTTGTCCAATAAAAAACAAGTATCTCCATTTTTGTGCATTTTTAATTTACTACATCATTTGAACAGACAAACTGTTCCTTAAACTGTACCAGAATTTCTTAATGAACCGACCAATTGAAACTCTTCAAAATGACCTGAAATAAACTCCTTTTTTACACTGACTTTCATTAAAGGTTTAGAAGGTTTTTGTCCTGTCTCCTCCGCCCCCTCATTACCTGTCCCCAGGTGTTTCTTGTTTCCTGTTCTCTCTATGTGTATTTAAGCCCCTGTGTTTCAGTGTTGATGTTTCTTTGTTTTCTGGTTTGTAGTTTATTCCGTGTTAATTCTAGTAGTCCTGTATGTTCATGTATCTTGTTTTGAGTTTAGTTTTGGTTTATTGTTTGTTTTCTTGTAACCAAATTACCTGCAAATTACCTCGTGTCCTCCATAGAGTTTTATCTCTCTCCTAAAAAGTTGCGGTTTTGGAGATATTTGTTTTTTATTGGACAGCGACAAAATTGACGAAAAACAACTTTCTAATAAAAGAGACAATCTGGTACCACTTTAAAATATGGGTTTATATTATTTTATTATTTATATATACATATATAATTAAGGGTTTATAAATAGTTTATAAAGAATTTTATCTATGGGTATAAATTAAGTTGTAAATAATTTCACCTACAACACATACATATTAAAGAACCAGGGAACTTTAAGTTGGCTTAGAAAAGTTCGCTAAAAACATTGAAAAGTAAAAATGGTTGCCAAGCTGTTTCTGTCTGAAGAGTGTGAGGAGGGGGTGCTATAGTGTTGCTATGGTTTACCAAGTGGTTGTTAACGTGTTGTTAAGTTGTTGCTATGGAATTCCATGTGCTTGCTAAGATTTTGCTGTGCTGTTGCTAGGTGGTTGCTATTATATCTGTGGTCATTGCTTAGGCGTTGCTAAAGTATTACAGGTGGTTGCTAAGGTTGTTGATAGGCAGTTGCTATCATATCTAAAATGATTGACAAGTTGTTGCAAGACAGTTGTTATGGTGTCTGTGGTGGTTGCTAAGGTGTTGCTAAGCAGTTGCTAGGTAGTTGGTAAGTTGTTGTCACATGGTTGCTGTACAGAACATGATATAAAATGAGATTAGTGTTACTGTAATAGGAAAAACCCATATCCTGAAGGAAACAGATTGTTTGCGTGTCTGAATAAATGAGAGGAACGAGGGATGAATAAAGAGAGTGATGGTGCTGTAGAGGAGTACCTGGCAGAGTGCCGTTGTTCGCAACGTATCCCGCCATGTCCACCGGTCTGTTATCAATGTGCAGATCCTTCATACAGCCGATAAACTCCCTCGTTCCAAACGGAAAATTATCCGGAACATTCGGCACTCCGCCGAGAAACAGCGGCCCGGTCAGATCCAGAGACCTGAGAGAGAGAGAGAGAGAGAGAGAGAGACAGAGCGAGAAAGAGAGAGAGAGAGAGAGAGAAAGAGAGAGAGAGAAAGAGAGAAATTAAAACTTCAACCAGATAAGGACATGAACTCAAGTCCTGATAGGCCAACCTAAAAACCACTAAACCACAGTGCCACCAATATACCAATATAGATAGATAGATAGATAGATAGATAGATAGATAGATAGATAGATAGACAGACAGACAGACAGACAGACAGACAGACAGACAGACAGACAGACAGACAGACAGACAGACAGACAGACAGACAGACAGATAGATAGATAGATAGATAGACAGACAGACAGACAGACAGACAGATAGATAGATAGATAGATAGATAGATAGATAGATAGATAGATAGATAGATAGATAGATCACAGGAGTCTATTAGCTGATGTAACAGAACTGGCAGTTTGTGTTCTCCTCCAAGCGTGTAGAGCTGTTTTGGGTGGGAGCCATTTGTTTGTGTAACTCTTTCAAATTAAATGCATATTTTTAAATATTTTTTTTAACTCTGAGTCTATAAAACACATATATTTAACTATTCAAAACATGTACTGGTAAAACTCAGGCAGCTTTACTTATTTTTTTTACGAAGTTTCTAATTTAGAAGATGGTTACTAAACTAATGTGAGATTTTAAAAGCCAGTTTTAAAAGCAAGTTCAGTAATTCCTTTGTTTTTCTCTAAAGAAAGTCTTTATTTTAAAGAAAAGGTTGACTGCATGTTTGTGCTGGGAGGCGCTGCAGAGTGCTGCCTTAAACAGCGCCACAACAGAGGCACAGTAGACAGCTTAGTCTTATGCTGTCCTGCCTGCTGCTGCTCCTTACAATATGAGTAACTATAGCCCTTTCAAATATATTAATACTGTAGCTTAAAGGATAATATTAAAGCACACTGAACTGAATGTGTTTGTTAGCTGAAGAAAGGAGAGTATTTTAGATCTTTTTATAGTGTTTATGGAACTATTTAAAATAGTTAGTTTTGTGAAGGAAGCTGCGCTAAAGTGTTAAAGTTGTTGGCGTATCTCTTGTTAAGGTCTATTGTTCATATTCTTTAGCTGTTTTTCTGATAATTAAAGTCTGGTTTATTCATATATTGTGTAATTTCTCTGGTACAAAGTGAACACTATACTAATCAAAGCCCTAATTTAAAGTTAATTTAATGTTTTATAGTATATGTACTCCTAACAGTACAGTCACAAAGTCACAAACCTATATAAAAACCCAGTCATACAAAAAGTATTAAAGAATAAATAATAATAAAAATATTGTGATATACGAGAAAGCACTACTGCATGTTTAAATAATTGATATTTATGACAAACAATCATTCCTGTTACTGGAACTCACTCCTGTTACTGTGTATGTTTTGAGTAACAGGAATTAAAGTAACAGGACTGAGTTTTTAGCACAGAATTAGCAAAAACATGAATTAATAGCTAAATGCGTCTCTGTTGCTCACTGTCTTGTACGCTAATTTTTCACTTCAGCAGTGAAAAGAACAATTGGAGGACTGATAGATGAAGTGCAGTGATAAAGTCAGGTTTATAAATATGTGTGTGAGTGTGTGAGTGTGTGTGTGTGTGTGTGTGTACTCACTTCTTGCTGCTGCTCTGTTTGCCCTGTGCTGCACAGCTGTAGTTTCCCAGCTGGACTCCGAATCTCAGAGCGACGGCTGTGTCACAATCATCCACGCTCACCACCGCCACCTTCTCATCAGACGGACCCTGCACCTCCCCGCTCACACTGCGCTTCGGCTGCTCACACACACACACACACACACACTAACTGAGCATCAAATCTTCCATGTATATACATCCCACACACTCAGATAAGGACTGACCTTGTTATAATAGTGGATGTGGACCGTGTGCCAATTCCCATCACTCACTCCCCCGGGCAGGTACGGACTCACCTGTGTGGAGGACTCACCTGAGACACACATAAATCAGTATCAGACACACACACACCAACACAGGTGAAAACCTCTGGAATATAATCAAGAGGAAGATGGATGATCACAAACCATCAAACCACCAAACTGAACTGCTTGAATTTTTACACCAGGAGTAAAGCAGCATAAAGTTATCCAAAAGCAGTGTGTAAGACTGGTGGAGGAGAACATGATGCCGAGATGCATGAAAAAAAACTGTGATTAAAAACCAACCAGGGTTATTCCACCAAATATTGATTATTTCTGAACTCTTAAAACTTTATGAATATGAACTTGTTTTCTTTGCATTATTTGAGGTCTGAAAGTTCTGCATCTTTTTTGTTATTTCAGTTATTTCTCATTTTCTGTAAATAAATGCTCTAAATGAGAATATTTTTATTTGTAATTTGGGAGAAATGTTGTCTGTAGTTTATAGAATAAAACAACAATGTTCATTTTACTCAAACATAAACCTATAAATAGCAAAATCAGAGAAACTGAAAGTGTGTTTTTGACTTAAATGTGCTACTTAGAAAAATAAAGGAAAAACACACTGAAAGAGAGAGAAGAGGTGTGTCTAGTGTATATATTTACCTGTGGAGTATTTCAGCACCACCTGTCCATCCAGGATTTCCAGAGCCAGGAAGTCGTGCTTCTCATTAAACCGTCCGTTATAAAACAGCAGCCCACTGCTCTCTAGAGTGGCAAACCTGTAACACACACACACACACACACATACAGAGATTATATACAATTACAAGGGCTGTTCTGATCAAAAATATACTGCAATATATCAGATTAAACTGACAGCAGGATCTAACAACAGCGATCAACACTGCACTAAAATGAATCCCGTCTGACAGCAATCTCTACATGTAAGTTGTTTTTAAATATCAATAGTAGTAGTACCTGTACTCAGTAGTAGATCAGATCTGATGTTCTTAAGGTTAAGAACTTTGGAGCTTTTCCATAAAACCTTTGTTAATCATGTAGTTCTTAAGCTCGTTCTTAAAAGAATTCCAATCCACACCTAACGAATGCCTTTTATTCATAGTTCCACTGAAAAACTGACTCCGGTAATTTTAGTCCCGTCCGGACGCACATCTCTGAGTTTTGTCTCCTCGCCTTTAATAAAATAATAAAATAGATATTTGTCCACTGTAGTGCACTGTAATTACACCTTTGGCTGTGCCATGGTTTTTAACGGAGATCCACGTTAAAAATAAACACAACAGCGAGTGGAAATGGAGGAGCTACTGAACTCCGCGATGATGTCATGTGACCGAGAAAAACTAAAGCCAAAAAAACTCACTGATCCTCCTGTTTTTTTCAATTACAGTCTGGATGCAGGAGTTTAATCCCTAGTGTGAGTAAAAGTGTGAAATATTTTACACAGACGCCCCCTGAGAAATTAATCCCGTCCGGATAGAGATATAGATTTTATAAATATTAGAATACGAGAAAATCGCAATATATTACTTTGCTTATAGTATCGGACTATTCTGCAGTGTACTGAATAATAACCCCTGGCAATACACAGTTCTTACCAATACACTGCCCTATTGTGTGTGAGTGTGTGAGTGTGTGTGTGTGTGAGTGTGTGCTGATATAATGGAGGTTATTTAGGCCAAGCCTTTGATGGAACATGTATCGTGAGTGTGTGAGTGTGTGTGTGTGTGTATAGTGTACATGGACTGGAAAGAGCAGAGAGGTCAGTATAGAACAGCAGGAATAAAGAGTGATAGAGTGATATATATGGAGAGTGAAAGGGCAGGGTGAGTGCAGCAGGGTGTCGGGGGAGTGCACGCTGAGTGCTGCTGTGGTTCCGGTATTGTTTCGGACGCCGTCACTAAATAAATGATCTGATATCACGGGAATTAAAACCCAACATCCATCATACGACCTCTACACTCCTGACCAATCACAGCGCTCCAATCCCATCCACCACTTTACAATACAGAGAGTCAGCAGAGAGAGAGATGATGAAAGACAGAGGCGAGAGAGCGAGAGAGAGAAAGGATGAAAGGGCGAGCGAGAGATGGAAATGGAAGTCCATGGGAGCGTGAGAGTAAACCAAACAAAAAAAAAAGAGAGAGAGAGAGAAAAGAGAGATAAAAGCAGGAAAAGTCGTCTGGATACATCTGAGACCCTCTCTCTCTCTCTCTCTCTCTCTCTCTCTCAAGCTCATTTATATTTATATACAGTTCTGGAAAAAATTATATCACTTAAAAATGATGATTTTCTTTGATTTTATCAAATTAAAATCCTCTGGAATATAATCAAGAGGAAGATGGATGATCACAAACCATCAAACCACCAAACTGAACTGCTTGAATTTTTACACCAGGAGTAAAGCAGCATAAAGTTATCCAAAAGCAGTGTGTAAGACTGGTGGAGGAGGAGAACATGATGCTAAGATGCATGAAATTAAAACTGTGATTAAAAACCAACCAGGGTTATTCCACCAAATATTGATTTCTGAACTCTTAAAACTTTATGAATATGAACTTGTTTTCTTTGCATTATTTGAGGTCTGAAAGCTCTGCAACTTTTTTGTTATTTCAGTCATTTCTCATTTTCTGTAAATAAATGCTCTAAATGAGAATATTTTTATTTGGAATTTGGGAGAAATGTTGTCTGTAGTTTATAGAATAAAACAACAATGTTCATTTTACTCAAACATAAACCTATAAATAGTAAAATCAGAGAAACTGATTCAGAAACTGAAGTGCTCTCTTCATTTTATTTCCAGAGCTGTATGTTTACACTACCACAAACACAAACAAGCTTATCTTTATCTTATCAATGACTTTATTACTGCAGTTCTTCACCTGTCAGACTCCACAGAGAATGCCATTCAGATTACCCACCAAGTTTCATTCCTGTGGGTTGATTTCTTCTGGGAGTGTATATTATATTATTATATATTAACTCCTGGTATTTCCATTATACAATAATGCATGGAATTTTCAAATTCCATTACTACATAATGGATTTTACCCCTGGCAGCACTGTGTGAGTGCCTGTGTGTGTAAGAGTGTGTGAGTGTGTCTGTGTGTGTAAGAGTGTGTGTGTGTGTGTGGCTTCTGGTAAAAGATACAGGAGTATTCAGTGCAGGACCACCAGGTTCTGTAACAGTTTTTCCCCCAAGCCATCAGACTGTTGAACTCCTAACACTTTGGACGATTTCACCGAAACACTAAGACATACGCTAAACTGAGTTTAGTCTGTTTTGTCATTAACAGCTTCTTTTCTATTGGCTTCTGTCACAATCTATTTACATACTGGGTGTGTCCAACAGTTTCTGACAGACACTCACCATCAGTGTGTAGTGATTCCCCCTGGACTCCCTTACAAATAAATCAACTTCCCCTTTAGTTGTAATAAATAACTTGATGTCTTAATTTATGCTAACTCAAGTTTTTTTTACTCATTACTTAAAAAACTCAACTTATCCGGTCTTACAGTTTAACAAAAATAAAAAAGTTAAATCAATTTTCCCTTTAGTTGTAATAACATGATGTTTTAAGTTTTCATCACCCATTACTTAACTTTTTTAAGGCAACCGGTTTCCTCACATTTTTTAAGTAAATTCAACGTATCTGGGCTTACAGTGTATAAGTGTGTGTTTGTGTGTTATAAGAGTGTGTGTGTGAGTGTGTACTTACGACAGGGTGATTGACAGGTGGAATCTCTGGCGCAGTCCTCTGAACATGATGAAGGATTTGGGGGGGAATGATCGGGTGGTGACGGTGCAGTAGGGTCTCTCGTACCCCCCCGCCGGACACTCGCACCGAAACCCCCCACCGGAGAGCTCCCGGCACGTCCCACCGTTACGACACACCCCCGCCACACAGCGCCCCGCCCTCCGGTCAAACTCACACCGCTCACCTGAGAGAGAGAGAGAGAGAGAGAAAGAGAGAGAGAGAGAGAGCGAAAGAGGAATCAGAACATATGTATTTACAGCATCTCACAAAAGTAAGTACATCTCTCACATTTCTGTAAATATTTTATTTGTCAGGTGGGAGCAGAAAGAAGACGTGGAGAGCGTACGCAATCACAAGTATTTATTGCAACAGAGGAATAAACAAACACACAAAAACTAAAATAAAAAACAAAAGAAACACAGATAGAACTCACCAACGCAAAACCTGACTTATGTAACTATGTACAATCTTGTAGAGGAACACAGGAACAAGTGGGACTATAAATACATAAATATCCCATATATGAAGCCCCATATATGTCAAAACCCTGAAACTGAGATAAAGCACGATGACCAAGGTCATACAGCGTTTTTCCAAAACAGATTCCACTCAAACAGATCTCTCCAGGGCCGACCAAAGCCAGAGATTAGCTTTAAAAAATAGACAGAGGTTGAAAAAGTGTGAGGTCAGATTGCAGTGATCAAATCATATGCCTCACACTGCACTGCATCATCTCTGCCTTTTTTAAACTCTCCTAGAAGGTAGCCTCTTCTAAAGCTGATGCACAAAAAAGCCTAAAAAAAACAGTTTACTGAAGACCAGCAGTT
Organism: Astyanax mexicanus; assembly: GCF_023375975.1. Classification (NCBI taxonomy): domain Eukaryota; kingdom Metazoa; phylum Chordata; class Actinopteri; order Characiformes; family Acestrorhamphidae; genus Astyanax; species Astyanax mexicanus. The sequence goes on along the minus strand of NC_064419.1, from coordinate 49,877,792 downwards.
CAAGAGCATGTTTTACTGGAACCATGTCCTGTGGTCTGACGAGATTAAGATACACTTGCTGAGGAGAACCAAGACAACTGTCCTTTTCTACAATGAAGCATATGTATCCTATCACCAAGTTCTTTCCAATACACATTGGGATATTTTAACATTACACATATTTAAGCTTTTAATCATATCGAATTGTATATCACCATTTCTCATGATATATGAGATTTTAGAAGCACTGTAAAATACTATTAATTTTTATTCATTCTTTATTTAACCAGGCCACTTTCTTATTTACAATGGCAGCCTGGCAAGAGGCAGAAAGTCTCTTGAAACACAAATACAAAAAGTACAACAGACAGTGACACAACAGACAATGAAAGGAATATCAGGCAGTATCAGACCTGCGACAACAACATTTATCATTTAAGATTTGTGTAACAGTTTTCTTAAAAACAATTTAGAGATAAAACAAATCAGCTTTAGGTTTTTTTGGCTGCAGCAGCTTGAAACGCGAATAAACCAAGTACTGTATTTATATTAGGGACCTGCAGTAGAGCTTAGATTCTCTGCCCGAACCCGACCTGACCCGAGGACCGAGATTTCCCACCACAGGCTCCAGAAAATAGTCCGAGATGTAGGTATCTGTTTTCTAACGAAATAGCAAAAACTGAATCTAATAAAAATGATAATTAAAAGAAAAAACGTAACTAACTGGAACTGTATTTTGTGTTTATAAAACTAACTAAAACTAACTGAAATTACTGATAGAATGCCCTCATTTTCGTGTTTAATTTATTTATAACTCTGCTGTATATATACAGCGGTGTTGTGCCGATTCTGTTTGCGAAGCGGAGTCAGATTCAGCAGGGAGTCGGATTAGGCACAGCAGCAGCAGCGTGCGGCACCTCGTGATCCGTGGCGTTAGTTCTTGTGTAAAGTGCTCGCGCCGCAAAATACAACAGAAAACACTGAGAAACTGCAGAACTATGTATGGGATTACAATACGAGAGCGAGGAGATAAAAGAGAAACAGGAGATACAGTGTGTGAGAACATTTACCTGTGAGTAGCTCATACACCAGAACACGCAAATCTCTCTCTCTCTCTCTTTCTCTCTCTCGTTTCTTAGATTGATCTCTCTGATGAGATGTGTGAAAACTAATAAAAACTAGCAAGCCCAGTCTAAAAACAAATTAAAACTTACTGAACTGTAGGAGAAAAAAAATAAAAACAAAATAAAATTAAACTATAATAAAAATGAAAAATGTTATAATCACGTAGCTCTGTGTGCAGCTGTTCTTAAAAATCATTTGAATTAAATTATAGTTCTACACTTCAGTGTTACAGTGTTAATAAACATCATTCTGTTTATATTTCGCTCATTCAATCAGCCCGAAAACAGACACAGTTTATGTTTCGGGTCGGGTCGGGCTCGGGCTGGGTCGGGTCGGATTGCAGTATGATGACACTGAGAAATACAGGTGTTATAGACAGGATATGAATACTGTATTAAACTGCACAGATAATGAGGAGACAAATCGAGAAGAGTTTTATAAATAAGTTATAAGTGTTCCAGTGAATCGAACAGTGAGTATGTAGTGATGGCCAACCTACAGCAGAGTAAAGGGAGCAATGATGTGTTTAAAAGGGGCTTTTATGGCAAATCGAACGGCTGAGTTATAAAGTACATCAAGTTTCTGGAGAAGGTTTTTGCTTGCAGATCTGAAAACGACATCGCTGTAATCAAACATCGGCAGAATAGTCTTTTGGACTAGGGTCAATGTGGTAGAGCTACTTAAGGCGGAGCGGGTTCTGTAGAAGGTAGAGGTCCCGCGCATCACCTCCACTCTGAACATGAAGGATCTCCCACTGTTCTGCTCTACTGCGGCCGGCAGCAGCTGAGCATGTAGCGCTAACGCTAACCTGCAGTTTGCTATGCTAAATCTCATTTAGTCTGACTGGTTGAACGTCTGTCTGTCTGATTCCTGTCTGTGTATCTGTCTATCCCCCTGCTATCTGATGGTGTTTTTTTCTGTCTGCCACTCTTTTTTATCCCTCTGTCTTTGTTTGTCTGTCTGCTTGTCCGTCTTGCTGTCTAACTTTCACTCTGATGATCTATCTGTCGCTCTATCTTCCTCACGATCTATCTGTCTGTCTCTCTGTCTGTCGTTTATCTGTCCTGCAGACTGCAGCCTCAGGCTGAACACTCTAAAATAATCTGATCTTAGTAGAAACTTATTCTGTTTTTTTTACTTAAATATGCATGTTTTATATGGCATCATTTTGCAAATTACAGTTTTCCAGTTTTAAAGCGGAAGAGTACTAAAATAATGGACATTATGTAAATTATTCTGTAGTTTATCAACATCACTACCAGAGGTGGGCGATACCAGAGATTTTGGTAAACGATCCGATACCAAGTAAATGCAAGGTCAATATTGCCCAATATTGATATATCGATCCCGATCTTTAAGCTTTAATATTTAAGCTTAAACATTAACAAAACAAAGTTTGTCTTAATTCTTTTTTGAAGTAGAAAAGAAGAAACCACAATACAAAAATAAAATAAAACATTCTCCCCTCACTGGACATCTTTTCTAGTTCTTTCTTTCTTTTCTTTCAAATAAAAATGTTATTAGTAAAAACAATAAAAAATAAAGAATTTTCGGGAGAGAAAAAAAGCTTGAGTATCGATCAATATCAATATCAGCATTGGTATCGATATTATCAATATTTGGATCGATCAACATCACTACTACAGTGTTAGCATCACAGCTACCAGCCTCATCCAACATCACTACTACAGTGTTAGCACCACAGCTACCAGCCTCATCCAACATCACTACTACAGTGTTAGCATCACAGCTACCAGCCTCATCCAACATCACTACTACAGTGTTAGCACCACAGCTACCAGCCTCATCCAACATCACTACTACAGTGTTAGCACCACAGCTACCAGCCTCATCCAACATCACTACTACAGTGTTAGCACCACAGCTACCAGCCTCATCCAACATCACTACTACAGTGTTAGCACCACAGCTACCAGCCTCATCCAACATCACTACTACAGTGTTAGCACCACAGCTACCAGCCTCATCCAACATCAATACTACCGCGTTAGCACCACAGCTACCAGCCTCATCCAACATAATGCTGCATTAGCATGCCAGCTACCACAGCTTTAATACACAGCCATAATAAAACACGTTTATTTAATGTAAATATATTCAAAATTATAAGATGAATATATCAGTCCGCTCCGGTTTCAGACTGTGTTTCTGTCTGTGAGTCTGTCTGCCTTAAGCATGTTTCTCCGGTGTGTGTGTGTGGTGTGTGTGTGTGTGTGTGTGGTGTGTGTGGTGTGTGTGTGTGTGTGTGTGAGAGGGGAATTCTGCGCTGGGAGAATTTGGGAATTTCGAGGATGTGAATCGGATCCTCAGGCTCTGTAACCCCGTGCCAAACGCTGTCGGAGCGCTGGCACAGAGCGGGCATAACACACACTTACCAAACCTCTGCCAACCGTTACTGTAAATAAATCACACACACACACACAAACACACACTATACACACACTATACACACTCACGCATGTGCAGCAATCCCCCTACAGTGAAAGTGTAAAATCTCGGCCTGAGTTTAGCCCCTCCCCCTACACACACTCTCTTTGACCCCAACATACATGCACTCACACACACTATACGCACACACACACACACACACACACACATACATACATACACATGCTGATGCGCACAAACACAAAATCCTCCCTTCAGGTCTGGGAGCCTTCTGCCAGCTGGTCCAGTAAAGCGTGCACACACACACACACACACACACACACACACACACACACACTCACACACACACACACACACACACAAAATTCAGCTTCAGGACAGACAGGGAGAAAAACATGGACAGACACACAAAACACACACAAGTGCCAACACCATTTACACTTACCCCAGGACAAAACACACACACACACACACACACACACACACACCAGACACAGAATTATTTTAAATGCAGTATCTTCCTGTTTTCTATTCATCCATTCTATTCAGCAATCCAGAGAACACAGTTTCTACCAGTTTACATATATATATAACACACACCTGACATTAGACACAGTGCCGACAGACCCATGTTAGTTTATCTGTTACTCCAGAGAGTCCTATTCTATTGGCAGTACTTCTCTACTACATGGTTTAGACAAGTTGTGTGTGTGTTTCAGAAACACTAATCTGAGTTTCTTTGATTTTACCAAATTTAAAACCTCTGAAATATAATCAAGAGGAAGATGAATGATCACAAACCATCAAACCACCAAACTGAACTGCTTGAATTTTTACACCAGGAGTAAAGCAGCATAAAGTTATCCAAAAGCAGTGTGTAAGACTGGTGGAGGAGAACATGATGCCAAGATGCATGAAAAAAAAAACTGTGATTAAAAACCAACCAGGGTTATTCCACCAAATATTGATTATTTCTGAACTCTTAAAACTTTATGAATATGAACTTGTTTTCTTTGCATTATTTGAGGTCTGAAAGCTCTGCATCTTTTTTGTTATTTCAGCCATTTCTCATTTTCTGTAAATAAATGCTCTAAATGAGAATATTTTTATTTGGAATTTGGGAGAAATGTTGTCTGTAGTTTATAGAATAAAACAACAATGTTCATTTTACTCAGAAACTGAAGTGTTCTCTTCATTTTTTACAGAGCTGTATCGTCGCTGTCCAATCTCAAGTATCTCAATTTTTATCGATTTTTAGTTTACTACATAATTTGAACACACTAATTGTCCCTTACATTGTGTCAAAATTTATTGTTGAACAGACCAATAATAATGCTTCAAAATGACCTGAAATAAACTCTTTTTACATTGACTTTCATTAAAAGATTACAAGTTTTTTTCTCTCTCATGTAATGTTGGTGTTTTGGAGATACTTGTCTTTTATTGGACAGCAACAATACACTGTAGGTGTAACTTGATTAATTTTCAATTTACACAGGTGTGGGTATTCCATTTGGATAATCTTGGTCATTAGTCATTAAATTAGAGTCATTATTTCATTGGGTTTTATCAGTTTTAGGGTTGGATTAATGATTAATATACGGATAGAGGGATAAAAAAAGAGCAGAATGACTCCTCATGATGCATCTTCTAGAAAAGCAAAAACCGCAGGATAAAAGTTCTTATCTTTGATGAATAGCACACCTCCGTTCTCCCACAGCGTTCAGAGATCCAGAAATTGCGCTGATAAATCACTTTTACCACCGTTATTCAGCTCAAAGACATACAGTTTGCTACTCTATGCGGAGTCTATGTATATATATATATATATATATATGTCTATGGAATTATCAGTACAGTAATGGCGGCGCTCTGAGCTTAATCTAGTAGCGTTGTAGGATGTAAACAGTGTTTTTAATGAGCTTCTTCTGCACTTTTTAAGTTATTAATGCCTCATTTTAAATGTCAGGGCTCTCTGGATTCTAGTAAGGAGGTGTGGAGCTACTTTGAGCTGGATAACGGTGTAAAAAGTGATTTATCAGGGTAAATTATGCCCCGTATCTCCCAGTCTGAAGGGTGTTTGTTGGAGAAACTGTTAAAATTTCTGGATCTCTGAACGCTGTGGGAGAACGGAGGTGAGCTATTCATCAAAGATAAGAACTTTTTATCATGTTTTACTACAACTAAAGTACTTTGTACAACTTTAAGTTTGGCCATGTGCCAGATATTTTCAGTCATTACATGGCCACGAAAAAAAAAAAATCAGTTTTGTAAAATGAAGTGTAACAGGATGGAGCTACATAATTTATATTTACACAGGTGTAGGTATTCCATATAGATAATCTCAGTCATTACTCATTAAATTACAGTCACTATTTTATTGGCTTTTGGGTTTATCAGTTTTTGGGTTGGATTAATGATTAATGATTAATATGAATACGGATAGAAGGATAAAAAAGAGAGTATAATGATTCTTCATGATGCATCTTCCAGAAAAGCAAAAACCGCAGGAGTCTGTTAGAGTGAGAGAGTTCTGGTGTAAAAACTGCAGGAGGAGAGATGTTCTAAAAATACACCAAGAAACTAGAAACCAAGGTGCACCATGGGACTGAGAGAGAGAGAGAGAAACAGAGAGAGAGATCAGCCACAGGAAACTCCCAAAAATAATCCAATAAAATAATGCACCAGACTGAGCTCAGCACTCACTCGCTGCACGGCGGCGGCGGCGGCTCTGAGGCGGAGTGTGTGGATTAGCGAGTGACTCACTCTATTGGCTGCTGCTTCTCCCCAGTATGTGTTTTATACGTGTAGAATTATACGTATATATTGTATGTATGTATATTGGCAAAAAAGCACAATATAAGAGTAATCGTAAATAAGTAAGTAAGAAACAAGCAGGTGGTCATAATGTTATGCTTGCTAGGTGTATGCCAATGTCATATAAATAAAATAAATTGAGAATCAAAAATGAGAAATATGGAATCACAAACGAGACACTCTAATCATCTTCAGCGATGAATCCAGGTTCTGTTTCAGATCTGATGATGGTCAGGATTGAGTTTAGAGTCTCGTGGTGAGCAGCGCTTCAATCCTGCCTTTACTGTGGAGCAACACACCGCCCTTATACACAACTACTGGTGTGATTCATTGATTAATTAATTGATTAATTGATTGATGATCTGAGGAGCAGAATCTCATTCAGTGACAGTCAGTCACCCCTAGTAGTGATAGGAGGAACACTAACAGTGATCTCAGTGAACTGAGCAGAACATCCTGCAGACTAGAGCTTAGACCAGGGGTCGGCCATTTATTTGTAAAATGAAGTGTAATGGGATGGAGTGCTGCTACAGACTAGTGGCTCTGCAGCCCAGAGGGTTGTTGAACCCAATTGCAGAACCGTTGATCTCAAAGCAGGTAAACCCAAGAAGAAAGGAAAAATAAATAAATAAATAAAACACATCGCTCCTCATGCGGGATCGAACCGGCCGGGAAAAAACACCCTTATAAGGAGAACGGGTGGAAAAACGAGAACAGGCGGAAACTAAAATCACGACGAGAGTGACAGAGAGAGAGAGAGACAGGCAGGGAATGTAAACAAAAACTCACCAGAGAAGCTTTTTATTTATTTATTTATTTTTTATTATCGTTCATTATAGTTCAAACAACCTCATGGGCCAGATGTTTCACGCCTGCAGGCCAATTGCCGACTCCTGGCTTAGAATCTCTGCCCAAACCCAACCCAACCCTAGGCCCAATCAGAACTCGGGCTGGGTCAGGCCGAGATTACCCACTTTCCTTTCCTTTCACTTTCCTTGGGCCAAGTCGGTTTGGGCCCAAGAAAATGGCCTGTGATGTAGGAGTATGTTTTTTAATGCTATTTTATTTTATATAAAGCTATGGCGTGGAAATCACAATATAGCAAAGTAACAAATCAAACTGATTAAAAAAAAAACACACAGCACAAGTTAAGAACATTATATTCACACAGCACACGTGAGCTCCTACACTTGCAGCGCTGTGTGTAGCTTTTCTTGAATAAAAGGACTACGCTTCTTCAGTGTTGCAATGTTCATTAACATCATTCTGAACAGATTTTGCTCATTTAAACATCCCGAAAAGCTCAGTTTTAATGATCTACTTACTAAAAAAATGTAAGGTTTAAATCAGGCTTAAGCTTATAATGACATTTTATGGGGCGGATCAGGTCAGGTTCGGGCACAATGTGAACAGGCTCAGATTTTTTGCAAAAGTTTGCAGGAAATCCTGTGATGAAGTGCAATAAGAGCATCAGCACAACGGAGAGCACCATCTGAGGAGATACGTTCTGTCAATATAGCCCACCGTGCTCCGCAAAACCAGCAAGCTGATTGGCTGTTTCTCCTGAGAGAAAATGGTTTTGTGCCTTTCATTTGGCGCCCCCTTTTGTGCAGCGCCCTTATGCGTAGCACAGGCTGCATACCCCCTTTTTAAGTTGTATATCTGGCTGCATTTTGGCTCCAGTGGAAACAATAAACGGTAACAGAGTGACCAACAAGACACAAACCATATATAAATACTGTAAGTAAATCCTACACCTGACTGTTTCATAGGCAGCTGTACTAATCCCTTAGCTCTGTACTGTATTTAAAAACATGTTCTGTCTCTGTTTTATGAAGTGAATTTTGTGCCAAAAGTTTTACGTAAAAAAATAAAATCCACAATCAAAATTTTAAGAATCAAAAGTAAAACATGTATGTTGCAAATTCAAAAGAGAAAAAATATATATCAAATATATATATTTAAATATACTTGGTTATTTTATTATTCTTTGCACTTATTTGAAAATTATTTTAGTTTGGATTTTGCCAGTCTTTGCTTTCATTTTTGGATTTTTTTGGATTTTCTGTGGATTTTCTGTGGATTTTGCTGCTAAAGACTAGGTCATCTGGTCAGTGAGTTAGTGGGTTAGCTAAGCTAGTTAGGTTACCTAGTCAGTGAGTTAGCTAGTTAACCTAGGTTATCTGGTCAGCGAGTTAGCTAGCTACTTAACCTAGGTCATCTGGTCAGTGAGTTAGCTAGCTACTTAACCTAGGTCATCTGGTCAGTGAGCTAGTGGGTTAGCTAAGCTAGTTATTATGCCCCAGGGTAAAGCCAAGTAAGTGCTGGTTAAGGTTAAGTAGCTAGCTCACTGACTAGGTAACCTAACTAGCTTAGCTAACCCACTAACTCACTGACCAGATGACCTAGGTAAACTAGCTAACTCACTGACTAGGTAGGTTAGTGTTCACTAACTAACTAGTATAATTTAAGCATGGATATTTAGCACACCCCGCTAACATGAGCATCTTAATAGAGTTAAACACTTACTTAAAAAAGAAATATAACATTAAACATAACGTCTGTATGAAATTTAATTGGAAAAGTACCTGCTGGTGCTGCTGTGAGCTGAACCCCGTTCGCTCTGCCTTGTTTGGAAGAGCGCTTGAAGCTGGCGGGGTGGGCGTGGTCTGTCTCAGACGAGGGTTCAGGGTAGGTGACCAATAGAGATTAAAGGGGAACGCCTTCTTCTAAGCCCCGCCCACCCGTGAAAAGTGTGCCAAAAATCAGAACCAAAAAAATGAAGCAGAAGCAAAGGAGAGATTCCAGAAGCAAAAGTCTTTAGCAGCAAAATCCACAGAAAATCCAAAAAAATCCAAAAAAATCCAAAAATGAAAGCAAAGACTGGCAAAATCCAAACTAAAATAATTTTCAAATAAGTGCAAAGAATAATAAAATAACCAAGTATATTTAAATATATATATTTGATATATATTTTTTCTCTTTTGAATTTGCAACATACATGTTTTACTTTTGTTTCTTAAAATTTTGATTGTGGATTTTATTTTTTTACGTAAAACTTTTGGCACAAAATTCACTCCATACTGTTTCACTTCAAGCATAGTCTTAATATGACTGGTTATGGTTCTGAATAGTTAAATTACAAGAGATTTAGGAGAAAAAACACAAACCATAGTCTTAATATGACTGGTTGTGGTTTGCACTTATTGTTTGCTCTATATAAGATCTAGAAAAGTTTTATTTTTATTTTTTAATCTTATTTTTATTTCTATTTCTTATAGAATCAATGTGTGAGAGAAACCAGTCTGTTAAGTTTGCATTATATGATTTTGTCAAATAAAACTCTAGTTTTTAAGGCATTTTTCATTTTTGAGGTTTTCTTTAAAATTTTATTTTTAAATCTCGTCTCGTCTCGTCTCGTTCTCGTGAACCCAGTATCGTGTCTCGTCTCGTGATATTAGTGTCTCGTCACACCTAGATAGCAGCATTTTCCAGCAGGATAATAACCGTCTCAATCTCATCTTATATCCAGGACAGAGGAAATAACAGAGTCTAAACTACAGACTCATTTTCACTGTTTTAACCAGTTTTACCCAATACACACACACAGCGACTTCCTGATGTGATACTTTAAGGATAGAATTTGTTGGAAAGGAATAAGAGACATGGATGAACAGAGAGAGCTAGAGAAAGTGATGGGGAAGAATAGAGAGATAGAGAGAATAACAGAGAGAGAGAGAGAGAAAGAGAGGGAGATCTACTCTTGTCTCGCTGACAGACACAAAGCAATTACTCTGAAACATTTCACTCTGACTGCTCCTCTTCACAAAGCACTTAGACCCACACACACACACACACACTACACACACACACTCTACACACACACACACTACACACACACGTGCAGACACGTACGCTGAATATATAAGTACACTTTCACACAAACCGGCGTCTCTAAAGGCAACAGCAATCCGTCCAAAATAACATCCATTCTGAAAAGAGTCGTATTTATAGAACCACCACACACACACACACACACACACACACACACACACCAACACACACACACACACACAGACACACACAAAACTCCCACTGGCACAAATGCACTCACATACCCTGACATACAAATAAGCTCAACACATCACTAATACCAGCAGCTCAGTCAGTCAGAAACAGCACTGTACCACTCCCACTAAAATAGCATTACCTGCTCTCACACACACACACACACACACACCTCTTAAAAGGTTAGAGCTCTACCCCTTAAAAAAAAACCCTTATGCCAAAAGTCATGGGACAGCAGTATGTCAATGGATCGTGAAGTGTTACCTCAAGGAACGACTAGCCTGGGTTAAATACACTGTATATATACAATATATAACCTTATTTAACCTTAAATCTAATAAAATAAAGTAGCTTAAACATTAGCTTAAATTAATAGATTTTAAAGTTCATGGTCAATTTCAGCTGATACTAGTAGAGCACTCAGCATCACTTGGTCCTTTTTACCAAAATATATAATAATAAATACATCAGCAAATATCGGTTTAATGCAGACGATTCAGAAAAAAACAAAAAAACAATGATCATCCGATACGAATGATACGATATAATTCCAATATAAGAGCTCAAAGTGGTCCAGTAGTCTAAAACTCTGCTACTATGATCGAGAGATCGCTTGTTTGAATCCCAGTCATGCAGCTTGCCATCAGCTGCCGGAGTCCTGAGAGAGCACACACAGTTGGTCTTGCTCTCTGTGAGTGGGTACAGTACAGTAGATGGCGCTCTTTCTTTCCCCTCATCACTCCTAGGGTGATGTGGATCGGCATGGATGCATTTCTCCAGGTGGACGGTGGTTTCCGGTTGAGAGTATGCTGTGTGTGATTGGATGCCGCTTCTCTAACTGTCCTTGAGTGCTTTAAGTGGCAAAAAGGCACTATATACAGTAAGTGTATAAGTGTATAAGCAAGTAAGAAACAAGGAAGTGGTCATAATGTTATGTTTGCTAGGTGTATACTAATGTCATATAAATAAAATAAACTGAGAATCAAAAATGAGAAATACGTGGACAGGAGGGTTTCTTATCATAGCAGTGATGGTGAAAACTCTTTTATTATGTATTAATAAATATAATATTATCAGGCACCTCTGGAACACAGCTGTATTATTAATACTCATTTTGCAGGACGGATTATTGGTGAAATTGTATTATTTGAAAGTAATAATGTTGCGTGGCGCTGTTTTCCCCAAACAGCCTGGAGGAAAACATTCACTCAGCGAGATTCAGAAACTTACAAAACCGAAGTGACTGGAAATATTGTGAAGTGAATTAGAGACGGAGGAGGAGGTGATAAACTGAGAGAAGTAATAAAAATAGAGGGAGAGGACAACTGAGGAGGTGTTTATAAGGAGGACAAGAGGGTCAAAAATCAGTGAAATTAATGAGAGAAAGAGAGAGAGAAAACACTATAATGTATGTAGTATTTATTTTGCCTATTTCTAATAGGTATTCTGTAAAAAATGCTCTTATACATCAAATAATGCATAGTTAATATAGAAACAACAACACTAATGTTTTAAGAGTTCAGATTTTTAATCACAGTTTTTTTCATGCATCTTGGCATCATGTTCTCCTCCACCAGTCTTACACACTGCTTTTGGATAACTTTATGCTGCTTTACTCCTGGTGCAAAAATTCAAGCAGTTCAGTTTGGTGGTTTGATGGTTTGTGATCATCCATCTTCCTCTTGATTATATTCCAGAGATTTTTAATGCAAACAAATGCTCTAAATGACAATAGATTTATTTGGAGTTGTTGTCAGTAGCAGTGGAATAAGATCACCCAAAAGCAGTGTGTAAGACTGGTGGAGGAGAACATGATGCCAAGATGCATGAAAAAAAACTGTGATTAAAAACCAACCAGGGTTATTCCACCAAATATTGATTTCTGAAGTTGTTTGAGATCAGAAAGCACTGACAATTTTTCTTATTTCAGCCATTTCTAATTTTCTGCAAATTAATGCTCTAAATAACAATATTTTTATTGGGATTTTTATATACCTATAAACAGCAATGGAAATAGAAAGGAATCATTTGAAGTGCTCTCTTCTTTTTTTCATGTAATCTAAATGCACATGAGAGAGAAACAGAGAGAGAGAGAGAGAGAGAGAGGGAGAGCAGGCAGTGTGTAAGAAAGGATGAAAAGGACAAAGAGGAAGAGTAAAAGGCGCTGACGGAAGGAGAGAGATAGAGAGATGGAAATGATAAGCGGAGGAGGGGTGAAACGAGGAGAGAGTGAATACAGAGAGAGAGAGAGAGAGAGAATAGGAAGGAGGAAGGATGGAGGTGGGAGGGGGGGCAGGTGGGGGTTCCCCTGAGGGTCGTACCATGTGTGAGGGAAACGGGGGTTTTTAGCCTGGGGGGGGGAGTCGGGACTTTGATGAATTAAACATCCTCTGAATGAGGAGAGAGAATACATTACACTATACACACGCCGGGGGACACTGGATGGGGGAGCGGATAGAGGGATGGGGGACAGGTACAGGAAGAGTGAACCAGCGAAGGAGTGGAAAGAGAGAACGAGAGAAGTGCTGCTGAAAATATCAGAAATGTGTTTAAATCTATATTTTTGTCACAAAACATATTAATAATGAAATTGAAAATTTCTATTTACATTGCTAAACGTTTTTTTATATTATTTTCCAGATTTTTGGTTATATGTTTTTAGTTGGCAATTTGTTTTACTTATTAAATATTTTTTTGTAGTCAGATATTTTTGGTTGCCAAATATTTTCGGTTATGAAATATTTACCATAACCAAATATTTTCAGATGCCACAAATTTTTAGTTACCAAATATTTTTGCTTATAAATTTTTTTGGTTTTCAAATATTTTTATTTTCAGTTACAAAATATTTTCTGTTGGCACATATTTCAGTTACCAAATATGTTTGGTTATCAAATTATGAAATATTGATGAAAAATTATGAAGTATTTTCGGTTGCCAAATATTTTCAGCTAACAAATATTTTCACTTATCAAATATTTTCAGTTTCTAACTATTTTCGGTTATGAAATATTTTCGGTTGCCAAATATTTTCACTTATCAAATTTTTCAGATTCCAAATATTTTCAGTTACCAAATATTTTTGGTTGCCACATATTTTCGGTTTGCCACTCAGTACTTGCATTGCAGATGTTTTAAAAGTTATATTTTACTGTAATCTTTGTGTTATTTTAAAAATACGATAAAAACCTGGACTGATTCTAAGATCTGATTCAGTGTTTAATGGTTTAATATGAGTAACAGTGTGACCCTGAAGATCCTGAAGATGATGCTGAAGATGATCCTGAAGATGATGCTGAGGGGACTGTAATGTTGTATTTATTGATGAGGCTGCAGGGTGAGGGCTGTTGTCTGGAACAGACAGTAATAATGGATATAAAACACGATGTTCATAAACCACAAACACCATCAATCAATACGGTTACGTAACTCCAGCTTCTCCAGTGTTCTGCTCTTCTGCTCACTCTGCCCTTCAGACTGTGAGAAGTTACAGGAGTTAAGAGCTTTTTCTTCTATAAACTTCTATAAAATTCACATTTAGGGAATAAAAGTTTTTGCAGTCGATAAAGAATGCAGGAAAGTATTTGAGAGAAAGTGTTGAACAGATAAAAGAGTGCAGATAAAGAGAGACAGAATTGGTCCTATTTTATCGATCTATAGCAGCTGGATTTAGAGAGTGTCAGTGTGTCTTTGCTATCATAATGACGGGAAAAGTACACCTTGCGCGACTTGAAACATAAAGAAAAAGTCATGCACTAATTCTCTTAATTAATGATGGATGTGGTTAATTTTGGGCGTAACATGAAATAAACCAATCAGAGTGTCTCTTGCTCATCATTCTCTTTAAGAGTAGATCAGCTGAGCTCTGACTTTGGTGGATTGCTATTGTAACGGTGCAGCTACCTGGACGTGTCCAACAAACTCTTCTCAGCAGAGGAAACTGAGCTGCTGGTTGACGCTGTGAAGGAGCTCCCGCAGCTCATTTACGGGAACAGCAATGTTATTTTATTTACTATTCTGTTTATTGTTGATGTAAAAGTTGGGTTTGTGCTGCTGTGTGTTCATGTGTGTGTAATAAGTGGGGGTGTACGCTCGGCTCGGCACGGCGCCTGTGTTACCGAGATAGCGATGAACGTCTGACTGTTGGCGTCTGTCTAGGTTGTATTCAGTCAGTGGAGCTCCTGTGTTTTCTGTTACCAAGATAAACAAGATAAAACTCCAGAAATGTACCTGAACACACCTCATTTCCAGAACACCACGCCCATCAGTGTAGATATATTCAGAAGATCTGCTGCTGTTTAAACCAGGCAGGAGGAAAGAGTGGAAATACAGTGTTTGTGGGGGGATAAGATAGCAATGAGCATTGCAACGCATCTTGTGCTTTGTGTAAGAAAAAGTGCTAAGAGATGCAGCCGGTGGAGCGAAAGAGAGAGAGAGAGAGAGAGCTTGTCTCTTCTGTTGTATTCTTGGCAGGAACACAGAACAGTATATTGCTTTACTGCATTTGCCAGAGCTTGATGTTGCACACACACACACACACACACACTTCAAGTAAGACGAGCAGATTCTCCAGTGGGGGGTGAGTTCTCAGCCGAGTGCATCATTTGGGCCGAGCAACAAACCTGCTGGACCAAGACCAGGAAGATTATAACAAACCTCAACCATCACAACATTCACTCTAAATGCAAACAGAGAGGATGAGGAACTGCTTCTTCCCACAGGCTGTTTGGGTTCTTAACCAGAACAGTATCGAGCTTTCAAACCTGATTTGTTGGGTCAAACCAAAAGAAAGTTGAGGCAGGCTATCATCACCCTTTAAAAAGAATCTGAGAGGAATCTGTTTCACTCATTCTGCTGCAGGACAGACCTGCACTCCAAGAATAGAGACGCATTCTGACAGAGAGGCACAATTCAGCACAACACCTGGACACACCCTTCTACAAACCAATCAGTGTCGAGTTTAAGTACAGGCTGCGCACACATAGGGTTCAACAGAATACTATGCAACACACACATAAACTTTTGGTTGTAACAATGCCTGATATCTCTATTTTATCTTCATATTTTTTGTATATTCTTATATGCAACTTATTTTCACATGACTGGTCATATTCAGCTCTGGAAAAAAAAATAAGATTTCACTTAAAAATGATGAGTTTCTTTGATTTTACCAAATTGAAAACCTCTGGAATATAATCAAGAGGAAGATGGATGATCACAAACCATCAAACCACCAAACTGAACTGCTTGAATTTTTACACCAGGAGTAAAGCAGCATAAAGTTATCCAAAAGCAGTGTGTAAGACTGGTGGAGGAGAACATGATGACAAGATGCATGAAAAAAAAACTGTGATTAAAAACCACCAGGGTTATTCCACCAAATATTGATGATTTATAACAGCTGTGCTGAACTCATCAAGAGTTAATTACTTGAATTTCTTGTCTCTTAATAAAGTGTTTGAGAGCATCAGTTAAAGTAAAGTAGTGAAGAGGTAGAGTTACAGGTATACAGTGAATAGTGAATATTTGAGGAATGTTCTAATCCAGATTATGAGAAGAAAGAACTAAATAAATAGTAAAAGAGAAAATGAAGGTCAGTCAATACAAAAATAAGAATTTCAAGAACTTGAACCGAAAGTATTTTTAAGTGGAGTCAACGCAAAGACCATCAAAAATGTAATAAGGATGGAACTGGCACTCATTAGGAATGCCTTAGTAAAGGATAGAAGAGCAGGAGTTTCCTCTGTTGTACAGGATGAGTTTATCAGAGTTTTCAGTCTCAGAAACCACAAGTTAACAAACAGCTCCCCAGATAAGAGTATCTAAATACTTCACAGAGTATTTTAGTTTGTTTAACACTGTTTTTAAGTTACTACATGATTCATTATGTGTTCCTTTATAATCTGATAGATCATTAAGCTATTTAATTACTATGTAGGATAAAAGGATGTAGGAGTATTTGAGCAGAGGAGAATCTATATTATCAGCTCCGGCGGCAGATTCTGGACGACTGATCTCTGTTAGTTGGGTAATCTTTCACTGAGCTGTTTAAAGACCTGGCAGTGCCCGCTGCTTCACCAGAGGAGGCACCACAACACGGGCACGCTCCTGATCCTGAACCAGCCCTGATCTACAGCCGGGATCTGAGCTGTGAATCCACACTGCCAGAGTCAGACACGCCTCAGCTGACCAGCATCTCTCAAACAGACTATCACTCATCACATCTGGAGACAGCAGCATAAACATCTGTACAGAGTCAGGCTTCAGATAGTAAGATATGGCAGTTTATCTGATTTTGCTATTTATAGGTTTATGTTTGAGTAAAATGAACATTGTTGTTTTATTCTATAAACTACAGACAACATTTCTCCCAAATTACAAATAAAAATATTCTTATTTAGAGCATTTATTTACAGAAAATGAGAAATGACTGAAATAACAAAAAAGATGCAGAGCTTTCAGACCTCAAATAATGCAAAGAAAACAAGTTCATATTCATAAAGTTTTAAGAGTTCAGAAATAATCAATATTTGGTGGAATAATCCTGGTTGGTTTTTAATCACAGTTTTTTTTTTCATGCATCTTGTCATCATGTTCTCCTCCACCAGTCTTACACACTGCTTTTGGATAACTTTATGCTGCTTTACTCCTGGTACAAAAATTCAAGCAGTTCAGTTTGGTGGTTTGATGGCTTGTGATCATCCATCTTCCTCTTGATTATATTCCAGAGATTTTTAATTTGATAAAATCAAAGAAACTCATCATTTTAAGTGGAATCTTAGAGCTAACAGGAACACAGAAATAAGGAGCACAGATAACAGAAGCAGGATCTCAGCTTACAGAAGCACAGCTAACAGGGGCAGGATCTCAGCTTACAGGAGCACAGCTAACAGCTAACATGAGCTCAGGTAATGGGAGCACAGCTATAGGAGCTCAGCTTTAACAGTAGCACAGCCAATAGGAGAACATCTAACAGGAGCACAGCCAACAGGAACACAGCTAACAGGAGCACAGCTAACAGGAGCACAGCCAACAGGAGCACAGCCAACAGGAGCACAGCTCTAACAGGAACACAGCTCTAACAGGAGCACAGCTAACAGGAGCACAGCTAACAGGAGAACATCTAACAGGAGCACAGCTAACAGGAGAACATCTAAAAGGAGCGCAGCCAACAGAGGCACAGCTAACATGAGCACAGCTAACATGAGCACAGCTAACAGGAGCACAGCTAACAGGAGCACAGCCAACAGGAGCTCAGCTAACAGGAGCACAGCCAACAGAGGCACAGCTAACATGAGCACAGCTAACAGAAGCTCAGCTAACAGCTATCAGTAGCACAGTCAACAGGAGCACAGCTCTAACAGGAACACAGCTCTAACAGGAGCACAGCTAACAGGAGAACATCTAACAGGAGCGCAGCTCTAACAGGAGCACAGCTCTAACAGGAGCACAGCCGACAGAAGTTTAGCTAACAGGAGTTTAGCTCTAACAGTAGCACAGTTAACAGACTAAAGGATACTGTGTACCAGGAATACACTACAAGAACTAATATCACCACCCACAGTGCACAGTGCAGTGCAGTGGAAGGTAATGATGGTGACGGGCAGCTTCTGGCTAGAATTATCCTCTGTGTGAACAGTGAGAACCTGACCACCTATCACACAGCTGTGAGACATACCAAAAGTCATGGGATATGGTACTGCTGTGTTTGGTAGGTGTGTGGCAAGAACTGATGGTGGTTGTTTGTGTTCAGCCTGCAGTCGATACCTCTATATTCTTCTGTTATTCAGCTGCTATACTTTCTCATCCTTCTCTCTCTTACTCTATCTATCTCTGTCCCTCACTCTTTCATTCTGTATCTCTCCATCTCCCTCTCCATCTCTCGCTCTGTATCTTTTTCTCTCTATATATATATCTCTCAGTCTCTCTCTCTCTCTTATTCTGTATATCTCTGTCTCTCTCTCTCATTTTCTCCATCTCTTTCTTATTCTCTGTCTCGTTCCTATTCCGTATCTCTTCCTCTCTCTGTATCTCTCCATCTTTCTCTTTGCCTATCTCTCACACCCTCTCCATCTCTCGCTGTATCTCTTTCTCTCTCTACATATATCTCTCTGTCTCTCTCTCTCTCTTATTCTGTATCTCTCCATCTCTCTCTCTTTTTCTGTATCTTTCCGTCTCTCTCTCTTTTTCTGTATCTCTCCATCTCTCTCTCTTTTTCTGTATCTTTCCGTCTCTCTCTCTTTTTCTGTATCTCTCTGTCTCTCTCTCTTATTCTGTATCTCTCCATCTCTCTCTCTTATTCTGTATCTCTCTCTCTGTATCTCTCTGTCCGTCTCTATATCTCTCCATCTCTCTCTCTCTCTTATTCTCCATCTCTCTCTTATTTTCTCTGTCTCTCTCCATCTTTCTCTCTGCCTATCTCTCACACTTCCTCTCTCTCTCTCTCTCTCTCTCTCTCACAGGAAGAATAGTTTGGATACCCGATTGCTGAAAGTTGCTGTGTTTCCCCTACAGACTGCACACACACACACACACACACACACACACACACACACACACACACTCTCACCTGTGTAATCCTCTCTGCAGATGCAGGTGTACCCCCCCTCTCTGCGAGCGCAGACTCCTCCGTTCAGGCAGGGATTAGAGTAGCACAGATTAATCTCAATCTCGCAGTAATCCCCGGTGAAGCCCGGCGGGCAGCGGCAGCGCAGGCCCGCGATTGGGTGGATGGGCCGGAAGAGCATGGAGGGGGAGGAGATAAAGGGGGCGGAGCTGTTGAAGCGCAGGACGCTGATGCACTTCATGTAGTTCTGGCAGGGCTCACGCAAACACACGTTATCATCAAACGGGAGAACCTGCACACGCACAAACACACATCAACACACACAGAAACACACAGAAACACACACCAACACACAGCAGTGAGTGTATTTTTATATATTTATATATCTCTGTGTTTTATATGTCTGTGGGCCCTGTTGTGCAAGGCGTGTCATGATGCTCATTGCTATCTTAAGCTCTATCCGGACGGGATTAGTTTTTCAGGGGATTCTGGGTAATTTTCTCTTTTTTATGTTGTTTTTTTATCCTCTGTGATTTTATTCCCGTCCAGAACGATCATGTAGGTGCTTTTCTCAGACGTCCTCTGAGAAAATTACAGGCTGAATTATCTACTGTTTTTCTCTGAACTCCGTGCTCCTCCGGTAATTTTAGTCCCGTCCGGACGCACATCTCTGAGTTTCGTCTCCTCGCCTTTAATAAAATAGATATTTGTCCACTGCCGCGCACCGTAATTACACTTTGGGCGCACCACGGTTTCCACAGACATCCATGTTAAAAAACACAACAGTGAGTGGAAATGGAGGAGCTACTGAACTACTGAACACGATGCCATGTGACCGAGAAAGCCTACAAAAAAAAACTCACCGGATGCAGGAGTTTTATCACTGAAGTGAGTGGAAGTGTGAAATACTTGAGAAACTAATCTCATCCGGATAGAGCTTTACTTTGTCTTTTCCATAAGTCATCATTAACTTAATAACTTTTTTTTATTTAACTATAATAAAACATATTTTCTATATTATTTTATTACATATGTTAAAAAAGTTGTTGTCAGTGTTTTTCTATTTATATTTATGTGTTTATTAAGTGCTTATTAATGTTTTTAAAGTATTTACAAAGTAATTTAGAACCAATAATAAACTCCTTTATAATAAACTATTTATAAGCCCTTTATAAAGGAGCCTTATTTTAAAGTGGTACAGAGAATACGTTTGGTAATATATAGTGTATATGTGTGTGTGTGTGTGTGTGTGTGTGTGTTACCTGCATCTGTGCGAGCATGTTGAGGCGGGGTCTGTTGAGGTACAGCTGTTCCTCCAGAGCTTCAGAGGGGAAGTAGTGTCCTCCGGGCAGCGCCGCCGAGAAGCTAACGTTCAGCACGCGCTCCGTCTCCGCGTCCGGCTGAATATTAAACACGAACACGTCGTCCGGGGCAACCGACAGCACGGAGGACACGCCCTCCAGGAAGTGAGTCAGCAGCGGGGACAGGAAGTGCTCCTGGGACATGTTCTGGAGGCGGACGGTGACGCTGCTGCTCAGCATGTCCTCGGTGATGATCAGCACCCGCAGCACACACTGCGCACTGATGCTGTGAACTCCATCTGAGAAATGGGAGGGGCATAGAGAGAGAGATAACAAGGGGGCGGAGTTAATGGTAATAATTATAATAATATTAATAATAATACTGCTGAGACTCACCATTAAATCCTTAACTTCAAAGACTTTACTATTCTACTTCAAAGGTTACTTTTACCTTTAATCTGCTCGATACTGTTAAAGAGTTCACTGTAAACTTACTTAATTATGTAAATTTCGTAATATTTTATATTTCCAAACATTACTCAAACATTCTGAGTTTGTGCTCTGGAAAAAATACGATAACAATTTTAATTATTAAAAATGATGAGTCACAAACCATCAAACCAAACTGAACTGCTTGATTTTTTGCACCAGGAGTAAAGCAGCATAAAGTTATCCAAAAGCAGTGTGTAAGACTGGTGGAGGAGAACATGATGCCAAGATGCATGAAAAAAAAAACTCTGATTAAAAAACAGGTTTATTCCACCAAATATTGATTATTTCTGAACTCATAAAATTTATCCCGTTACATCTGGAGTAAAACTATAAAACACAATTTCAGAAAAAGAACATCATACTGAACACTAGTAAAACATGGTGGTGGTAGTGTGTGTGTGTGTGTGATGATCTGGAGCTGCTGGATAACTTGCTGTAATAGATGGAAGCAGGAATTATACTGTCTACCACAAAATCCTGAGGGAGAATCTCCAATAATCAGTTTGTGACCTCTCTTAAGCTCAGGAGTACTTGGGTTCTGCAGCAGGACAATGACCTGAAGCACACAAACCCAAAAACTTCACCTCTGAATGGATTAATAAAACACTAAATTAAGGTTTTGGAGGGTCTAGTTAAAGTCTGATTGATTGAGATGCTGTTGATGATCTTAAACAGGATGTTTATGCTGGAAAATCATCCAATGAGTCTGAATTAAAACTTTTAATTCTGTAAAGAAGAGTGGAACTAAATTCCTCCACAAAGATGAGAAAGACTCATCGCCAATAAGAAAGTTTTTAGATTCAGGGGGAAATACTTGTTCACACAGGGCTAGATTGGTTTAGATAGATTGTTTTTCTTAATACATTTAAACGTCATTTAAAAACCGTTTTGTTATAATTACTCAGATTATATTTATCTAATATTAAAATGTGTTTGATAATCTGAGTAATGTAAGTATATAATATGATATAAAGATTCAGTGCATTAAAACTATCCACTTCTTGCTGTTGGACTATTTTGTAAATGAGTGTAATATTGAAGAATAACAAAACTCTTAACACGCCAAATTTATGAAAAATCATATCTGGCTGTGTTTATGAATAGTTATGAACAATTATAGGCTCAATATAGACACCCAATATACCATTTTAAAGCTTAGAATCTCTGCTTTTCAGTTATCTAGCCTATTTAGCAGTATCTCCTTTCAGAAAATAAACATTTAGGGCAAAATATGCCTAGTTTCATAAAGTTATGATTCATATCTTTCATATTTGCGTTTATCGTACGTCTATATTTGGTCGGATGCGGTCATGTTATACACCATTCGAACCGTCTGGATGTACGGTTCCTGAATTAGAGCTAGAGCGCGTCTGAGCGCGTGTTTACAGTTAAATCCTGCTCGAGTTTTGACCTGGGGTTACCTCAGGACACACCACACACCCCTCCAACCCCCACCAGCGCGCCCCCCACGCTCTTACCTTCAAAATGCGTCCAAATTTAAGAGAATCCGTCAATCCAGTCTCCTATAATCCCCATTTATATCCAATCAGAGCTTGAAATCATTTCAGGCAGAAATAAATTAATATAAACTTTAACTCCTTATTAAAAGCGTTTTATTCGAAGCTCCACCAAGTGTGCAGTGTCAGATTACTCAGCAGACTCTACTGGATGTGGTGATATGCAAATGAGGCCTGTCAGCCAATCAGGTGTCGAGCTCAGCCAGCTGGAAGGAGGGGCGGGGGCTGCTTGGGCACAGAGACTCTCTCTCAGAGACTGCTCACTCTGCAGGAAGCGCTCTGTTAAAGAGACACTGCGGTTTTCTGTTTGTATGGGAGTAGACTACACAAAAACAGCCTTATTACTGCAAAATTACTTATTAAAGTGGTAGTTTTAATTATTATAAAGTTTCCAGTCCTTTGGAGAAAGAAAATACCATTACTGCTTCAGATCACAATAAAATCTAACCAGTAAGAGGCAGCAGTTTATGATTTTATATGATGATTGTAAACACATTATAGCACAATGTAGAGCTGCCAAAACCCTTGTTCCATATAAATAGTTCATTTTATGTGTCTGGAAATAAAAAAATTAAATAGAAAATCTGAAAAGCGCCTAAAAAACTTCCTGGTTTTTACCATATTTTGGCCATTATATGTTCAATTGAATAATTAAAGTGTCTTAAATGAATTGTGTAAAGGCTTCTAAGTAATATTAATTCATACAATTGACTCTGATTATTTAATATTGGAATGATAAGCCTTCAAATGTGAGTATGTAATTTCAGGTGGAAAATGGTAAAAATAGGCTTGGAACTTAAGAGTTAAAATAGGTATTTTTCCACAATATTGTACTGGTCTATATCACACTGTAGACATTTATAGACCTGTGTGCAGCAGTGAGAAGTATGCTTTCAAAAATGCACACAAATACAAACACACACTCACACACTTAAACACACAATAAAAGAGGATTTGAGATAAAGCTGCATCTCTCTGTTCTCAGTAAAGCGTGAGCTTCCTCCCCTCTGAATTCTTAACCCAAATTACAGATATATACAAAATACACGCCGCACATCACCAATCCAACACCGCCCAACACCACCCAGCACCGCCGCGCTCCTCCGCTGGAGAAATTAGCAAGTCTAAACAGATTCTCTCAGTTTTTATTTGATGAAGAACAGTTTAAATCTGAGCCGCAACAAACAGAAATAATGTCACTGAAGATTTCAGAAAATATGGGCAGAAAAAAACACGCAGAGTTTTAATATCACACTCCGTCCTCTTTACCCAGCAGATTACACAGAGAGAGAGAGAGAGAGAGAGAGAGAGATACACAGAGAGAGAGAGAGAGAGAGAGAGAGATACAGAGAGAGAGAGAGAGTTCCATTGAACATGTCAGTGTGAGCTCCCTGATTTTTGTGTCGTTTTTTCTTTTAAAGTGAGAAAGATGATGAATTAATTTATAGAAACAGTGATATTAAGTCATACTAAGAACAAACGGAAACAAAACAAGACCAAAAACCTCCAAATCGGTAAAGTATTGAGAAAAATACCACCAGAAACAACAGGAGTGAAACTCTTCAGCACAACAGAGGTCAGGACTGAGATACACAGATATACAGAGAACTGGAATCATCTCAGAGTGAGAAACACACCAGCAGGTCTCAGAGACGATACAGAATAAGTGAGTTGGAGGAAATCAGTCATTATTTATTAATTATTTAATATTTTATTTATATTTATATAGAGTTTTATAACAAGCTAACTGCTAAAGCTAATATGGCAGTTAGAATTTGAAATTTGAAAAAAGCTCCTCCAACTGCTCCAGCCTCAACATTCTATCAGCCCAGCAGTCAACATGATCCAGCCAGAGGAAGCACCAGCACCCACTGAACACTGCACTGAGGAGAGAGAGCACTCACCTTGCAGCTCACATCACTCCTGTCCCGTTATTTACCCTCCTGAGGTCAAGAGCGAGACGGCCAGGAAACAATTTAAACACAAACTGCTGAGAGAGAAGCCAGAGAGTCTGTTCTCAGACCTGTATAAGACAGGGGAGACCAGCAACCTCATATTCTACACAGATAGCCCAGAATCATGGCACAAGGCTTTAACATCGTACTACACATCTGTTAAAAAAGAGGGCATCTGTAACGGGTGGAAACTGAAAATAAAAGACCCCTCTGATACAGAGACTGTCATGACCACCATCAATATCTACAAAAATGGAACACTCATGGTTCAGGGAAACCTGAGTGAATTTGAGAAATCATTCGGTCGTCTGAGAGAAGCAGCAGAGGAGGAAAGAGGCAGAGACAACATTCTGCAAGAGGAAAAGTCTGATTGTCCTCCTCAACACAATACCACAACCCAGTCTTCAGCCCAGACCTCATCCCAGTCCTCGGACCAGACCTCTGACCAGACCTCAGCCCAGGAGCAGAAGGACATTGGACAGAATCAGCTCACACCACTCCACACCTCCATTACTCTTTTAAAGGGACATTTTACACAACTGGAGGGAGAGATAGTCCAGCTTAGGGAAATGTTTCTCAAACAACAAACAAACATGAAATGGATTCAGGAAAAAGAGGACTTCAAAAAAGAACTGAGTGATCTGAGAGAACAACTGAGGATTCTTCAGGTGGAGAAAGAGGAGGACAGGAGCAGATACAGAAAGGAGATGGCTGAGCTGAGGGAAGAACTGAGACTGAGGGACAGTATAGTGGAGAGTCTAAAAGAACAGCTACTCTCACTCAAACAACCCCAGAGTCCTCCAACAACCAAGATCTCCAGACAGACCAACCCTAACAACCACCTCCAGCCTCCTTCCATAACCCCCACCAGCTCCCAACAACCTCCTGCCAACCAACCATCACAACCAGAGCAGTGCACAACCATGGATGAAGGAAGAAATGCAGAGCAAATAGAAATTGCACTACTAATTGACTCAAATGGAAAATTCATTGATGAGAAAAAACTCTTCCCAAGACACAGAGTGGCTAAAATATGGTGCCCATCTACCCAGAAAGCACTGGAGCTTCTCACAGAAGCAAATCTGGGGTCACCATCCCACATTATCATCCACATGGGTACAAATGACCTCAGAACCCAACAAGAAAAAGTTTCCATGTCTCTGAAAGCGGTGATGGAGAAAGCCAGCAATACTTTCCCAAGTTCAAAGATTATTATCTCCACCTTGCTGCCCCGAAAGGATTTCCACCCATATACCATCCAAAAAATCAATGCCAGTATTTCCAGAGACTGCGCCCTCCACCCAAACATCCACCTTGCTCATCATCCAACACTCAACACTGACTGCCTCCACGACCATGTCCACCTTCTCAAAAGGGCAGTTCCTGAGTTCGCCAGAAAGTTAAAGGACATTGCTCTGTCCCGAAATGTCACCGCTTACCAAAGAACCACTGGACATACACCTAAACCCAGAGATCGAGCTCCTACAAGAACCGCCAACCTGAGACCCCAACACCGAGCCCCACACTACCCAGCACTACCCAACATGCAGAGGAGTCCTCAGGAAAACCCTTTTCCAGCACCAGCATCAGATCACCTCACAGATACCCAGACTTCAATATTGCCACTGGGCCCAACATCAGCACCCCTGAACCCACAGACCAGGCCAGGAAATCTGACCTACGCTCAGGCCCTCAGCAGAACTAACCCTAATGCAGCAGAACTGAGAGACATAGGACAAATGCTCAACCACATCTGCTCACGTCTGATGGGACATGATTCATGGTGAGATACTAAATATTACCACAGAGATAAAAAAAAAAAAAAAAAAAAAAGAATGATTTCATAGTTTATACTATTAATATTGAT
The DNA here is from genome assembly GCF_023375975.1 of Astyanax mexicanus. NCBI lineage: Eukaryota > Metazoa > Chordata > Actinopteri > Characiformes > Acestrorhamphidae > Astyanax > Astyanax mexicanus. The sequence continues at coordinate 49,851,696 of NC_064419.1, read as the reverse complement.
ATTTATATATGTATGTACCATAGAAACTTATATTAACAAATTAATAATTCCTTTTTTTTTTTTTTCTATATTTTGTTTTTTCCTTTCTCTCTTTTTGAGATTTAAATGACACATTATCATATATTATATGGCATCTTTCCGCATCTCCCTTTGGAATATTCAAGGTTTAAAATCCTCTTTATTTGATATGAAAAGTAGAAATCCCGATTTTGTAAATGAAATAAGAGATGTTGATATATTGATTCTACAGGAGACTTGGTATAGAGGAGATGGATCCACTGGTTGTCCCCCCGGATACAGAGAGTTAGTGGTCCCCTCCACCAAGTCTAAAGGAGTGGTTCAGGGTAGGGACTCAGGAGGGATGCTGATATGGTTTAAATCTGAACTCATCCACTCCATTCAAACTATGAAAAAAGGAACTAATCATTTATGGTTAAAGATTGATAAACAAATAATTTCAACCCCTCAAAATGTATTCCTCTGTGCTGTATACATCCCCCCAATAGAGTCACCATATTTTAATGAAGAAATATTTCCTATTCTAGAGGAAGAAATCAGTTCTTTTCAAGCACTGGGTCATGTGATGATCTGTGGGGATCTAAACGCAAGAACAGGACACAAATTAGACTTCATTAATCCACAAGGTGATCACTTCCTTACAGGAAATAACCTTCCTATTCCCACACATTCCCCCAGAGAGAACTGTGACAGCTCTGTAAACTCTCATGGGAAGAATCTAGTGCAGCTCTGTCGAAGCCTGGGTTTGTACATAATAAACGGACGACTGAGAGGGGACTCTTTTGGTCATTTTACCCACAGTTCAGCTCTAGGCAGCAGTACGGTGGATTATTTTATAACAGATCTAGACATGACGTTTCTGAGAGCCTTCACAGTCAAGCCATTAACACCCTTATCAGACCACAGCCAAATTACCATTTATCTCAACCCATCAATAATCAAACGTTATCAACCGCAACCAAACATGTACAATCTCAAACAATACCTCAAGTGGACTCAGGACAGCACTGACCGATACACACAGACAATCAACAACCAATATATCAAATCAGTCTTAGATACCTTCCTATCAGACTCATCCTATACTCCCAATCAAGAAGGAATTGATAAAGCTGTAGAAGACCTGAACTCCATCTTTAGTCATGCAGTCCAACTATCAAACATCCCAATCAAGAAAAACAGAGCTAATAAATTTCAGATAAATAAATGGTTTGATCTGGACTGCAGGAATAAAAGAAAAGAATTAAGACACCTATCCAATCTTAAACACAGAGAACCATTTAATGAAGAATTACGAGTGAAATACTGGGACACACTAAAAGAATATAAACACACGATCAAATCAAAGAAATACAAACACATACAAAATCAAATCAATCATTTAGAGGAATCTATAAACTCCAATTCATTTTGGGAAACCTGGAAATCACTCAACAAATCACATCATGACCAATTATTAATTTCAAATGGAGACACATGGAAAACACATTTCCAAACTCTTTACAGAAACCCAGTAATAAAGGAAAAGCAACAAATCATTGTAGATAAATTAGAAAATCTAGAAAAGATCATTAAAGAGAACCAGAATCCACTGGACTCTCCAATCTCACTAGAGGAATTAGAGGAAACACTCAAAGACCTGAAACCTAGAAAAGCCTGTGGAACAGACGGCATCCTAAATGAAATGTTGAAATGTACCAATCATAAATTCAAATTGGCTATTCTAAAACTTTTTAACTGTGTTTTAAATTATGGCAATTTCCCATCAATCTGGAACGAAGGACTCATAACCCCGATCTATAAATCCGGCGACAAATTTGAACCAAACAATTACAGAGGGATCTGTGTTAATAGCAATCTAGGGAAGGTCTTCTGTAGCATTATCAACAAAAGAATGATAAACTTTATAACTGAACACAACATCCTAAACAAAGCTCAGATTGGATTCCTACCTAATTATAGAACATCAGACCATGTTTTTACCCTCCACACCCTCATTAATAAATATGTCACCCAAAACAAACAAAAGATTTTTGCTTGTTTTGTTGATTTCCAAAAAGCATTTGACTCAATCTGGCACAAAGGATTACTATTTAAACTTCTAAACAATGGAGTGGGAGGGAAAGTCTATGATCTAATCAAATCTATGTACACAACTAGTAGATGTGCAGTGAAAGTGGGATCTCAGAGGACTGATTTCATCACCCAATCACGAGGTGTACGACAGGGCTGTAGTCTGAGTCCTACAATGTTTAATTTATATATAAATGAACTGGCTGAATCATTAGACAGATGTGAAGATATCCCTGGTCTATCTCTTGATGATTCAGTGATAAAATGTCTTCTTTATGCAGATGACTTGGTACTGCTATCTCCCACAAAAGAGGGTCTTCAACAAAGTTTAGACCTTCTACACAAATACTGTGATACATGGGCTCTGAAAATAAACCATCACAAAACCAAAATCGTAATATTTCAGTACAAATCACAACGCAGTAACCATGTTTTCACAATTAATAAAACTAATATTGAACAATCAAATAAATACACATATTTAGGCCTAACAATCACCTCTACGGGAAGTTTTGGCTTGGCTGTGAAGGAACTCAAAGAGAAAGCAAGACGTGCACTTTTCGCCATTAATAAATCTATTAAATTTGATTTACCAATCAAAATTAGACTCAAAATATTTAAATCTGTTATAGAGCCCATTGCACTCTACGGCAGTGAGGTTTGGGGGCCCCTAACAAAAAATGACTTCCCAAACTGGGACAAACACCCTATAGAGGTTCTGCACACCGAATTCTGCAGGAGTATCCTACGTGTGCAGAGGAAAACCCCTAATAATGCATGCAGAGCTGAACTGGGCCAATACCCCCTAATATTAACCATCCAAAAACGAGCCGTGAACTTCTATAAACACATTAAATCCAGCCACCCCCAATCACTCCATTACAAAGCTCTGACCAATCAGGAACAGAACCTCCAGAAGAGCCCCCTTACCCAATTAATCCTAAACATCACCCACCTTAACCCCGCCAACATTACACACTCTACACACCCCCACCACACACTCACCCAAACACTACGACCCAACCCGATCCTCACCAGACTAAAAGAACAGTACCACCACTACTGGACCCAGAGTGTCCAACACCAACCCAAACTGCAGTGTTACTCAGCCCTGAACCGAGAGTACACCCTCGCAGAGTACCTCACACTGATCCCAGATCAGAACCTCAGGAAAGTCCTGACCATGTACCGACTCAGTGATCACAGCCTGGCCGTGGAGACGGGTCGGCACAGACGGACCTGGTTACCCAGAGAGTCCAGGCTGTGCTCTCACTGTGATTGGTCCGTGGTGGAGACAGAGTTGCACTTTCTGACCGAGTGTCCCAGGTACGCCCAGATCAGAGAGAGATATTATGGACAAATGATCGACATCTCTCCTGAGTTCCTGCACTACAGTAACAATGAGAAACTCTCCTGTTTATTAGGAGAGAAGAGTAAACTCCTCCCACTCTCAGCTCTCTATATCACAGCCTGTCACAACCTGAGAGACAACCACTCTAAACAATAATCAATATCCATTATTAATCAATATTACCCCCTACTGTTCACTTATTTATATTTAGATTATATATCTATATCTCTTTTCATTGATATGTCATTATTATTGTTAACATTGTTATTTCATATTTAATATTTTTCATATCAATATTATTTAATCTCTTCTTGTTTAAGTTGTTTTATTAGATTTTCTTTTTTCATTGTGTTTATATTTGTGTATTGTTTGTCTGCTTTGGCAACAGTGTACCTTGTGACAGTCATGCCAATAAAGCTTTATTGAACTTGAACTTGAACTTGAAAGAGAGACAGATAGTTAGAGAAACAGACAGATAGAGGGAGTTAAAAAGAGAGAAGAGAGGGTGGTAGAGAGAGAGAGAGAAAGGACAGAAACACAGAGAGAGAGAGGCAGAGTAAGAAAGGGAAAGAGAGAGAGAGAGAGAGAGAGAGAGAGAGAGAATGAGATACAAAAAGACAGAGAGAGTGAGAGAAAGAGACAGAGGAAGGCAGAGAGAAAAAGAGAGAAGAGAGGGAGATAGAAATAGACAGAAATAGGTATAGAGAAGTAGAGAGAGAGGGACAGACAGAAACAGACAGATAGAGAGAGGCAGAGTGAGATGGAGAGGGAGAGAGAGAAGAAAGAAGGAAAGAAGAGAAATACAAAGAGAAATAGAGAGAGAGACAGAGAGAGATAGTTAAAAAAGAGAAGAGAGGGAGGTAGAGAGTGAGATAGAGAAAGAGACAAAAACAGACAGAGAGAGAGAGAGAGAGAGGCAAAGTAAGAAAGTGAAAGAGAGAGAGAAAGAGAATGAGATATACAAAAAGACAGAGAGAATGTGAAAAACAGACAGACAGAGGGAGGCAGAGAGAAAAAGAGATAAGAGATGGAGTCAGAGAGGGAGAGATAGAAAGAAATAGGTATAGAGAAGTAGAGAGAGAGAGAAAGACAGACAGAAAGAGAGAGAGAATAAGAGAGGGAGGAAGAGAGAGAGAGAAAGGGAGCAGAGAAAAGTGGGGGAGGGTAGAATTGGCAGCTGGTTTAATTACAGGATTATAGGGGCTGACTCCCAGCTGACCCTTACACACACACACACACACACACACAAACACACACACAAACACACACTCTCACACACACACACACACACACACTCTCTCTCTCTCTCTCGATTATGAAAAAGGAAAAATAAGGAATAAGTTAAACACTCCTCGCGGTTGAGGATCTAACAGCGCTGTATAACGAGGAGTAATTAAACAGATTAGCGTTAATCACGTAAAGAACACGTACATTAGACACGCAGATTACATCACCATGATCCGGCACACGCAGACAATACACACACTGTGTACACTGTGTTTCTGTGTGTTTAGATCTGTTTTATCTCTCTTTGTGTCGACAGCGTACAGAAACCAGATCCTCTGTATTGGATTATTACAGCCAATTAATTCACCAGTTCAGCTCGTCTACGACCCAGAACAACACTACTGGAGTTCATCAGCACTGAGTCTGGAGTTTTTTAGTGATCTATAAGAAAACTGTCAATCGTGCACCGTGCAGCTTGATTTAGAACATGTCAGTGTGTCTTTGCTATCATAACGATGGGAAAAGTCCTTACACCTTGTGCATCTTGAAACAAAAAGCACAAAAGTCATGCACTAATTCCCTTAATTAAGGCGTAACATGAAATAAACCAATCTGAGCGTCTCTTGTTCATCATTCTCTTTAAGAGTAGATCAGGTGAGCTCTGACTTTGGTGGATTGCTATTTTAACGGTGCAGCTACCTGGACGTGTTCAACAAACTCTTCTCAGCAGAGGAAACTGAGCTGCTGGTTGACGCTGTGAAGGAGCTCCAGCAGCTCATTTACGGGAACAGCAATGTTATTTTATTTACTATTCTGTTTATTGTTGATGTAAAAGTTGGGTTTGTGCTGCTGTGTGTTCATGTGTGTGTAATAAGTGGGGGCGTACGCTCGGCTCGGCACAGCTCCTGTGTTACCGAGATAGCGATGAACGTCTGACTGTTGGCGTCTGTCTAGGTTGTATTCAGTCAGTGGAGCTCCTGTGTTTTCTGTTACCAAGATAAACAAGCAAAACTCCAGAAATGTACCTGAACACACCTCATTTCCAGAACACCACGCCCATCAGTGTAGATATATTCAGAAGATCTGCTGCTGTTTAAACCAGGCAGGAGGAAGGAGTTTGAAAAGTAGTGAATGCATTAGACCCCGCCCACATATCCCACAGTTCAGTGCAGCATTATTTAGCTTCTACAGGACAGGGTGGGAGTTTCAGGATGCAGTACTCGGTGTTGGTACTGATCCAGTGTCCAGGGGTCTGGTGCAGCACTGCAGGGGTGATGTCACTGTTTCTGTAAATGCAGGAGGAGCAGAACTTCAGAACTGAAACCTGAGAGTTCAGAACTTCTGATGGAGGCTGAACCTCAGCAGAGTGGAGGATCTGAGGAGCTGAGTGTGTGTAAAGTGGATGTGTGAATCTTATATCTCTCTATAATACACGCTAACTGACCAGAGCTACGGCTACTACACAATAATGCGTGTGTTACACTGTATTCTGTACTGTATTTAATCTGGATAGTTTTGATTAGATTTGGTTTCACACTGCAGTTTAAATGACCTGAGTGAACTCAGTGAGCGTTTACACATCAGCGTTTACAGACCCCTCCCAAATCACTCCCTGCTTCCTGCACTGCTCCTAAAGAGTCTACCCTCTGGTGATGTCAACGAAAAAAAAGAGAGAAACGTCCTGCACTAAATCATTCACAAAAATATGATATTTTAGATTGTTTGAATTTACCATTCCACCTTAAACGGCTTTGAATTTAACATCTTCATCTTTTAAGGTGGAACAGAACATTCATATAAGAATCCAGGTGTAGTTTTATGTGGACTGTTTGTAATTACTGCACAACATAAACAGATATCTACAGCTCTCCGATTCTCTGATTTTGCTACTTATAGGTTTATGTTTGAGTAAAATGAACATTGTTTTTATAGTTTTATTCTATTAAGAGTTATTAAGAGTTCAGAAATCAATATTTGGTGGAATAACTCTGGTTTTTAATCACAGTTTTATTTTTATGCATCTTGGCATCATGTTCTCCTCCACCAGTCTTACACACTGCTTTTGGATAACTTTATGCTGCTTTACTCCTGGTGCAAAAATTCAAGCAGTTCAGTTTGGTGGTTTGATGGTTTGTGATCATCCATCTTCCTCTTGATTATATTCCAGAGGTTTTTAATTTGGTAAAATCAAAACCCATCCTAACCAGAGGGTTACATAATCTTTTTATGTTTTAAAACATTGAATTTTTGTTTTTTTTAATACTGTGTGTGTGTGTTTGTGTGCTTTAGGCTCATTTTTCCAGCCTGAAAAGAGCAAACCCGTGGATGTGACTCAGTTGTGTTTCTGAGGGCACTGAACTCCCAGAGCTGCTCATTTATACACATGCATACACACTGCAGACTACAGGCTAACAGACCAGACACAGCCTGGCAGTGTGTGTGTGTGTGTTGCTGTTATTGTAGTTCTTCACAGTACAGGATTTTCTGCTCTATTTTCTTTTACTCCATCATTTCTCCATATTAAAACCATGTAGACGCTTTATGATACAAGTGAAACTTGTATTAAAACTAGTGCTAACTTGCTGACTACAGCTCTGGAAATTGATTTTACCAAATTAAAAACCTCTGGAATATAATCAAACCATCAAACCACCAAACTGAACTGCTTGAATTTTTGCACCAGGAGTAAAGCAGCATAAAGTTATCCAAAAGCAGTGTGTAAGACTGGTGGAGGAGGAGAACATGATGCCAAGATGCATGAAAAAAAACTGTGATTAAAAAACAGGGTGATTCCTGTGCTGTATCAGTTCCTCAGTGCTGGATGCAGTCCTGCAGGTGGACGGTGGTTTCCGGTTGAGAGTATGCTGTTTGTGATTGGCTGATTGTAAGTGGTTGTGTGTTGAATGTGATTGTAAAGAGTCCTTTGATTTTTAGAAAGGTGCTATATAAGAGTAACTTTATTCCTTTCCTTTTTACAATATAAACACAATACTGAGAACAGGAGGTAGATTGATAAAAAAAAATATATTTATGCTGAAATGTGGATTAATCTTATATCTTAATCTTAATCTTATAACTAACACTCACTCTCATACACACATATATACAAACACATATACACAAATAAACAGCTGCTGCTACTGTTTATCCAGCATGTTTCCTCCCTTAAAGTGTTCTTTTTAATTTTAATCTCAATTTCACTCAACACATTAAAACGTGGGGCCACCCACACCTGTGTAAGTTGTGAGGTGTTATCTTGTGAGTGAGACTGGTTGGTTTTGGGTGATCAGTGTGACTCTGGCTAGAACTGTCTGTATAAACAGAAATCACATTCACATTCAATACAGGAGACCCCGCCCACATATCCCACAGTTCAGTGCAGCATTCTTTAGCTTCCATGGGACATGCCAAAAGTCATGGGACTATAGGATAGTAGTTTATATCTGCATTCTCCTTTTGACTCGAATATTAATAACACAACATATCTCCAACCTGCAGAGAGTTACTCATCAGCTCCTGTGTGAGATACACAGCAAACAGAGAAGCAGCACATGCTGAGCTGGAAGTGTGTGTGTAGCTGTGTGTGTGGTGTGTGTGTGTGTGTGTGTGTGTGTGTGTGTGTGTGTTTTCCCTGCGAGTGCAGCAAAGACTTTTTATTACCGTGTCAAAGATTTTGTGCTCTTTTTTTAGCCTCTGTCTTTGATGTATAGGGCAAACGGTGTGTGTTCATATGTGTGTGTGTGTTCATGTGTGTGTGTTCATGTGTGTGTGTGTGTGTGTGTGTTCATAAATCATGACCCAACATTTTTCCAGCTTTGGCAATTCAGGTTAACAAGCTAACACATCTGAACAGCCTTCAAAAACAGAACACACACACACACACACCTACAACACACACACACACACACACACGTACAAGTTATTTACGAGTTTTCCTCTCTGCAGTGAAAAGGAGGCCAAAATAAACTTCACTTTAAAAGTGAAAGGGCTGAGGGGGCGAGAGAGGCTATAAATGATTAAACACATTCTATACAGAGAGAGAGAGAGAGAGAAAGAGAGAAAGAAAGAGAGAAAGAAAGGATGAGGGAAAGGCAAATTAAAAGTGAGATATTTTTGCTCCATATCAGCTGAATCATGCTGTAGTCGGTTTACAGTGTAAAACACTACTTTTCTTAAAAATGATGAGTTTCTGATTTTACCAAATTAAAAACCTCTGGAATATAATCAAGAGGAAGATGGATGATCACAAACCATCAAACCACCAAACTGAACTGCTTGAATTTTTACACCAGGAGTAAAGCAGCATAAAGTTATCCAAAAGCAGTGTGTAAGACTGGTGGAGGAGAACATGATGCCAAGATGCATGAAAAAAAAAACTGTGATTATAAACCAACCAAACCTAGGAAAAACACCTATTCTGTTATGCAAAAAAATGATTGTAACTGATTATAAACCAACCAGGATTATTCCACCAAATATTGATTATTTCTGAACTCTTAAAACTTTATGAATATGAACTTGTTTTCTTTGTATTATTTGAGGTCTGAAAGTTCTGCATCTTTTTTGTTATTTCAGTCATTTCTCATTTTCTGTAAATAAATGCTCTAAATGAGAATATTTTTATTTGGAATTTGGGAGAAATGTTGTCTGTAGTTTATAGAATAAAACAACAATGTTCATTTTACTCAAACATAAACCTATAAATAGCTAAATCAGAGAAACTGATTCAGAAACTGAAGTGATCTCTTTATACATACACAAACAAACACAGATACAGCAACACACGAGTGTACTACTCTTGCATGACCCTCTCACACACACACACACACACACACACACACACACACACACACACAATGCTGGTTCGACAGCTGATTACTGTGCCCTGTTTGTTGCTAAAGCTGCGTCCCCTGAGGGCCCAACTCACTATACTCTCAACAGAGAGAGAGAGAGAGAGAGAGAGAGAGAGAGAGAGAGAGCGAGAGAGAGCATACAGGGTAATACAAATGACTGTAATCCTCCATTAAACTACATTTATTCTACACAAACCCACACAAATAAACACATCTGTACTCGCGACGTCACATCCAGATGTTCAGAATATCGTTACACAAACAGAAGTGATTTATCTTCCTCTGTGGATAAATACAAAATATACACAAACACACCCCGGTCAACCATAACATTAAAACCACCTGTCTTATTCTGTGTGATGATTCACTATACGCACATACAAAACTTTGCAGTAATGAGAGGTCAAACTTAGAAAAATTATATTTTCGGTTTTGTATAAACTAGAATTTGGAGTTCTATTAAAGCAGCAAAATCAAACTGTTATCAAATAAAACCATGGAATTCAGGAAGAACACTTTATATACTATTAATGATACAAGTATTTAATGATTTTACTGTAGCATTTTGGAGTAATGAGAGGTCAAACCTAGAAGAAATGTCTATTCCGTTGTGCAAAAAACAGATTTTGGAGGTCTATAAAACATGCAAAATAAATTGTAATCAAATAAGATTCAATTCTTGTATAACAATTTCTATACTATTAATAAAATAAGTATCAAGTGATTTTACTGTTGCATTTTGGAATAATGTAAGGTCAAACTTAGGAAAACTGCCTATTCGATTTTGTATAAACCAGATTTTGGAGTTTTATAAAACCAGTAATCAAATGTCACCATAATGTCAGGAACGACACCTTCTATACTATTAATATTATAAGTATTGAGTAAATTTACTGTGGCATTTTGGAGTAATTGGAGATTAAACTTTAAAGTAAAAGGAAGGTTGGCGGTTCATCACAATGCATTATTTGTGCTTAGGGCACCTGGTCCTGTGTATAGCTCTACTAAATACAGCATTAAATGGTTTAGTGTAGATGAACATTAGTCACTTTATAATTAGCTAAACACACAGTAACTGTTCTAAATTCTGTGTTAATTCTGATATTTTCCATGTTTCCATGTTTATTAGATACCCTGCTCAAACTTAGAAAAAACGTCCATTCAGTTTTGTACAAAACCAGATTTTGGAGGTGTATAAAACCAACAAATCAAATTGCAATCAAATAACACTATTAAATTCAGGAAGAACACTTTCTATATTATTAATGATATTAGTATTGAGGGATTTTACTGTAGCATTTTGGAGTAATTGGAGGTCAAACTTAGAAAAAATGTCCATTCGGTTTTGTATAAACCAGATTTTGGAGTTCTATGAAACAAGCAAATCAAACTGTTTTTTAGACGACATCATTCAATTAAGAAAAAACACTTTCTATACTATTAATGACATAAGTATTCAGCGATTTTAATTCTGATATTTTCCAGCATGTTTATCAGATACCCTGTTGATGTGTCTGTCTCAAACTTAGGAAAAGTGTCTATTCGGTTGTGTATAAACCAGATTTTGGAGTTCTACAAAACAAGCAAATAAAATTGTTATCAAATAAAACAATTAAATTCAGGAAGAACACTTTATATACTATTAATGAAACAAGTATTGAGTGATTTTACTGTGGCATCTTGGGAGTAATGGGAGGTCAAACCTAGGAAAAATGTCTATTCGGTTTTGTATAAACCAGAATTTGGAGTTCTATAAAACAAGCAAATCAAACTGTTTTCAAATGTCACCATTGAATTTAGGAAGAACACTTTCTAAGCTATTAATCATAAATGTTTTAACTGATATTACTGTAGTATTTTGAAGCAATGGGAGGTTAAAATTATTTGTACGGCACACAGTGTAAAGTCCAACTAAATACAGCATTAAAGGGTTTAGTGTAGATGAACATTAGTCACTCTATCCTTCCAGGCCTGTAACATTAAATAAACACACAGTAACTGTTCTGAACTCTGCGTTAATTCTGATATTTTCCAGCATATTTATCAGACACCCTGCTGAGATATCCGTCTCCATCACTGAGCTCTAACTTGCCGTTTCTCGTGTTGGATTTCCGGAGGCGTTTTCTCCGTGTTTACGGGGCTGCTGGGAGTTTTCCCGACGCTCCCCACGACACAATAAAACCTCTTCTGCTATTTCTGAGACTGACGCCGCCACAGTTCAGCCCTGCAGCTGACAGATCTTTCCCAACCTGCTGCAGAGGAAACCCAGCTTCAGGATATTGGTGTTGATTTTAAAATCTCTTTTCTCACTCGAGCACACGGCTGTTCTTCCTTTAATCTAATACAAAGTGCTTTTTCCTTTCTTCAGGAGGGAAACGTTCTTCAACACAGGGCTCGGGTTTAATTTCGGGATTGTCTGATAGGGCGTGTGACTCCGAGATTGAAACTGAGAGTCTCTCAGAAGAGAAAATACGGAATTAAAATCCTCTTATTCTGCACAGGAAGCTGCAGAATCATCTCTTACTGTAAAAAAGAGGACAAATATCTAAACTGGATGTAGGGAACACTCACAGCTCTATAGAAGAAGCAGCAATAATCAGTCTTTGGAACACACTGAACTGCTAAATGCTATATATTATATGGCAGGAAGCCTGCTGTCGGTGTTATATATTCCTCAGTAGAATTAGGAAACAATGCACAGACCTACTTACTGTATATTTACGATATTAAGATATTTGTGGATCAAAAAGAAAATGCTTTAACTATAAAACTTATTTCAGAAAGCAGTTCAGGCTAAAAGTTTAACGTGAACTGAAATACTAATAATCATTTTTCCGTTCCACCTTATATACAGCAGCCTCTGCCATCTGTTGAACCATTTAAGGTGGAACAGGAATGTTGGTAATATAACTTTGGTAAAATAATTGTTATCATATTGAAATAGGATTGGGCCTTAGAGTGCTTCCACTCCTATCGTAGTGCGTTTTTACACCTGAAAGTCGAAGCCAGATTCAGCAGGATTAGCCAGCAGACTTCGTCTGAGGGAGGGATCTAAAACTGCTGTCCGTGGTGAGTCAGCAGATAAGGGAGATGTAAGAACTTTTAAATAATGAGTTTTGAGCTTCTATTGCAGTTTAGCATAAACTAGCTTGTTCATGTTTTGACATTTAACACAAGCTAACTCTAATGTGTGGTAAACACTCAGCGTAAACATGGGGAGTGGCCAGCAATAGCAAATTTGCATAAAAGTGACAGAGCCCTTAAACAGCTTATTCTGAAAGGGACTGGAACTGGTGAAATGTTAGAGAACTTCATGAAGATGTTTTGTACAGTGTGAAAAGAGGTATAACATGTTTAATTATGTAATGGGTGATAATAAGCTGATTTCCTGTAATTGGTCTGAAATTCAGAACTGTGTAAAAAGGAACTGGACCTAGTGGAGGTGATCTTGGTTCCAAACAGACTCTGAAGCGCTGGTTCTCTTGTGGTGAGAACTTGAGCCGGTCTCGATCAGACACAGATATCAAATATACTCCTTTTATTTGAGCTAAATTGCTGATAAGGTGCAGTTTAATCTGATATATTAGACAGAAAATATAATGCTATGAACAAACGCTGTCTCTGCTGCTGCTCCATGCTGTTTACACACTGAGAACTATATGTGTTGCGTTCACTGTTCGCAGCCACATGACTCTGTTTAGGTCTACATCCCCCCAATCAGAGGAGACTCTGATGTGCTCGCGTGGTTTATTGGTGCACATTTTGGTGCGCTTAGGTTTATACCTGTGTGAAACCAAACCAAATCAAACAGAGGAAGAAATGCTCCAAAAAAAATAAAAACTCAGCAACTGATCCGGATCATAGAAACTTTCACAACTACAGGTGTGAAAACACTCTTAATGACCATGAGAAAATTTGCCTCCGGGCTAAAACCAGTTAAGAACCCTAGAGCACTTTAAAATGGTTTAACACTGCGAGAACATAGACAGTACAGGTCTACCAGTAACTGCACTGGTGTGAGCTCTGCTTCATGTGTATCCAGCATGATTTGGGCCAACTGGAGCTCTGATCTGTGAGCACACAGCAGTGCTGGGTGTGAAATTATTCACACTGATGCTAACCCGCTACGCTAGCCCATCATACTAAGCACTTTAGATTTATTGACTCAACAAAGGGTTTAATTCAGAAAGCGCAAACATAAGAACCAGAGCTTAATCCTGAGCACTAGCAGCTGCTGCGCTCTGCTCTCGCCTGAGCACACCATCCACCTCCCACATTCAGAACCAGAAGCAGAACCATTCAGAACCAGAACCATTCAGAACCAGAACCATTCAGCTGCTGCACTCTGCTGTCGCCTGAGCAAACCATCCACCTCCCACATTCAGAACCAGAACCATTCAGAACCAGAACCAGAACCAGAACCATTCAGAACCAGAACCATTCAGAACCAGAACCATTCAGAACCAGAACCATTCAGCTGCTGCACTCTGCTGTCGCCTGAGCACACCATCCACCTCCCACATTCAGAACCAGAACCATTCAGAACCAGAACCAGAACCAGAACCATTCAGAACCAGAACCATTCAGAACCAGAACCATTCAGAACCAGAACCATTCAGAACCAGAACCATTCAGCTGCTGCGCTCTGCTGCCACCTGAGCACACCATCCACCTCCCACCATTCAGAACCAGAACCATTCAGAACCACAACTAGAACCAGAACCATTCAGAACCAGGAAAAAATAGAACCAGAACCGTTCAGAACCAGAGCAGTACATTCAGAACCAGAACAATTCAGAACCAGAACCAGAACAATTCAGAACCAGAACAATTCAGAACCAGAACAATTCAGAACTAGAACCAGAACAATTCAGAACCAGAACCAAAACCATTAAGAACCAGAACAATTCACAACCAGAACAATTCAGAACCAGAACAATTCACAACCAGAACCAAAACCATTAAGAACCAGAACAATTCACAACCAGAACAATTCAGAACCAGAACAATTCAGAACCAGAACAATTCAGAACCAGAACCAGAACCATTCAGAACCAGAACAATTCACAACCAGAACCAAAACCATTAAGAACCAGAACAATTCACAACCAGAACCATTCAGAACCAGAACAATTCAGAACCAGAACAATTCAGAACCAGAACCAGAACCATTCAGAACCAGAACAATTCACAACCAGAACCAAAACCATTAAGAACCAGAACAATTCACAACCAGAACCATTCAGAACCAGAATGATTCAGAACCAGAACAATTCAGAACCAGAACCATTCAGAACCAGAACAAATAAGAACCAGAACAATTCAGCACAGAAACTGCTTTATCTGAGGGAATGATCTCAGCTCTTTTCACTATAGTTTCAGTATTGTGTAGTAAGCATTACTGCTAATCAACTTTAACTAATCTAATTAGCTTTAGCTACGCTAATCAGCGTAAACGCTCGGGTCCTCATCAGTTAGTCTGCTCTTATCATAGCCATTTCTATTGGTCGATATGCCGTCTCTGAAATAAATAATTAAACAAATAAATTTTAAAAATGTAATTCAAATAAATGAATGATAAGTGATAAATGATTTTGTTTTCGTTTTAAGATAATTTTATTCAACTGATACAATCTAATACTTAGGTAATTAGGCTATTTTTCTAAACTATTTTTCTAAAAAACATAATGCATATCATTTTTTTTCCTAAACTGCAATTCAAAACTCTTTATTAAACGCTTAACATATTTGTCATTGGTTAGTTTTTGTCAGTAAAATTTTCTGTCAGTGTAATGTTTGCTCAGTATACTTTTTGTCTGTTTAATATTTGTTCAGTGTATTTTTGGTCTGTATAACAAAGCATATATTACACACACATTAAGACATTTAGATTAACATCACCTAGAGATACGTTTTTAATTTTGTTAAAACATGCAAACATGTGTTTAATGTCTAATTTGTGTCTTTAAATAATATTTTTTGGAATCTTTCCAACAGTAAATCAGTGGATTCCTTTATATAAATAAATAATGAGTGTTTTGTCTTTATACAACAGAACTGTAATCTAGAGCCTCTTAATTATTTATTACACAGAATTATAAACGTTTCTCTGTATCTGTGCTCATTTTATAAACAGCAGTTCTTACACTGAAACACTGACACAAATACAGCTCTGTTAAACAATAAGAGACACTTAAAAATGATGAGTTTCTTTGATTTTACCAAATTAAAAACCTCTGGAATATAATCAAGAGGAAGATGGATGATCACAAACCATCAAACCACCAAACTGAACTGCTTGAATTTTTACACCAGGAGTAAAGCAGCATAAAGTTATCCAAAAGCAGTGTGTAAGACTGGTGGAGGAGAACATGATGCCAAGATGCATGAACAAAAAAAACTGTGATTATTTATTTCTGTAAATAAATGCTCTAAATGAGAATATTTTTATTTGGAATTTGGGAGAAATGTTGTCTGTAGTTTATAGAATAAAACAACAATGTTCATTTTACTCAAACATAAACCTATAAATAGCAAAATCAGAGAAACTGATTCAGAAACTGAAGTGTGACCTTTTTGTACAGAACTGTATTTATTCAGTAGCAAAAAAAAAATCTAAATGTTTATCTATGTTTGTCTAGACTCTAAATTTGGATAAAACCGTTATATTGCAAAAAAAAAAGTAGCAAAAAAATAAATGAATGCAATCACAAATATTTACCACAGAATTAACCTGCAAACCAAAAATTTAATTAATACAGTAAATGACAAAACAAATGCAGAATACACTGCACTCAATATTAATAGCGCAAATTTTATGATATAGAGGGTTTTTTTGGTTGTGGCCTAATGTGCCAGCTAAGATGATACATGACAAAAGTCACGGGACATAGTAGTCGCATGTCAGTGTGTAACCCAACTGCATACACATCTACTTTCTCTACCTTCTTCCAAAAAGAGCAGCAACTCCAGTTCTTTTCTTCCCTCTCTCCTCCTCTTTCTCTCTCTCTCTCTCTCTCTCTCTCTCGTTTTCTACTCTGTCTATCACACGCACACATGAACAAACACCAGCGGAGGGTGATATTAGATCAGCTCTTCAATAATATTACCCCATAATCCCTCGCTCCGTCCGGATAAGAGAGGAGAGACAGAGCGATGGAGTGCAGAGAGGAGGCCTAAGGAGGGAGGAGAGAATGGGGGATGGAGTACTTCAGTTCAAGGAGAAAAGAGGGAGAGAGGGAGAGAGAGAGAGGGAGAGAGAGAGAGGGTAAAAAAGGCAGAATTTTTGCCAGAGGCTATCTAACCAGGCTTCCACTGCGGCCTGAATTACTCCAAAACATCACTACATACAGAACACACACACACACACACACACACACACACTGTACTATACACACTGTCTCTATACTATTGCCGCACGATATTGGAAAAATTGTATATTAAAATTTTGCAAATGTTCTTTTTTTTTTTGACGATTAATATCGCGATATTAAACAATGCAGGGTTCATGACGTCACCAGCCCCGCCCCCATTCGTGCTCTGTCTCATGTCCGGACCAATCAAGAGCTGAGTCAGAGCCGAGCTCTCAAAACCCAAGAAAAACAGCAAAACAACAGTAATCGGCCCTTTAATCAGCATTTAAACGTCTTTTTAAAAGGTAAATAAGAGCGTTTGTTTTTCTGGGATTAAAAGTGTGAATTCAGCTGTAACTGGAAATATCTGCGCTGATAAACTGTGCTGGACTGAGGAGCACAGCTTTACACACATGCTCACGTTTACAAGCACGTGCCCAACCATGTGGATGTGTAATTTTTATCAGCTCAATTTTTGGTCAGTGTAATTTTTGTCTATAATTTTTGGTCAGTGTATTTTTTTTGTGTAAATATTTTGGAGCTTGAAGTGTTTATAGTTTATAGGGGCAGATAAGACCCATTTGAAAATCAAAAACACACAAAAATTGAGTTTTACATAATATACAAAATATTTGTCATACAAAATGATTATACATTAGAATTTTTGTTCAGTCTATTTTCTATATCTTCCAGTCTATATTCAGTTGTGTAATTTTTTGGTCAGTGTAGTTTTTGTCTGTAAATTTTGTATGTACATTTTTGTCAGTGTAATTTTTGTCAGTGTAATTTTTGGTCAGTGTAATTTTTGGTCAGTGTAATTTTTGTTAGTGTAATATTTTTGGTCAGTGTAATTTGTTTTCAATGCATTTTTTTCAGTGTAATTTTGGTGGTGTAATTTTCGGTCAGTGTAATTTTTGGTCAGTGTAATTTTTGGTCAGTGTAATTTTGGTCAGTGTAATTTTTGTCTGTAATTTTTTGTCAGTGTCATTTTTGGTCAGTGTAATTTTTGTCTGTAATTTTTGGTCAGTGTAATTTTGGTCAGTGTAATTTTTGTCTGTAATTTTTTGTCAGTGTCATTTTTGGTCAGTGTCATTTTCGGTCAGTGTAATTTTTGTCTGTAATTTTTGGTCAGTGTAATTTTTGTCTGTAATTTTTGGTCAGTGTAATTTTTGGTCAGTGTAATTTTTTGTCTGTAATTTTTTGTCAGTGTCATTTTTGGTCAGTGTCATTTTTGGTCAGTGTCATTTTTGGTCAGTGTCATTTTTGGTCAGTGTAATATTTTTGGTCAGTGTAATTTTTGGTCAGTGTAATATTTTTGTCAGTGTAAATATTTTGGGACTTGGAGTGTTTATAGTTTACAGGGGCAGATAATACCCAATTGGAAATACAAAAACACACAAAACGTGAGTTTGACATAATATACAAAATATACATTAGATACAAAATTATTTGTACTATCATGCTATGCACTATAAGAGCGACAGGGAAAGCTAATAAATTGCAGTTTTACTTTTATATGTTTATATGATGCAAAGCTGGTTACAAACACTAAACCTGCTTTTCCTCTAAATGCTGTACATCTCTATACTGTAATATTCCACTCATACACACACATTTGGTCAATTATAATTATAACTAGTTTGCTACAGTGTTTGTGGTGGTTGCTAAGGTGTTACTAAGCGGTTGCTAGGTGGTTGCTAAGGTGCGGCTATGGTGTCTGTGGTGGTTGCTATGGGATTGCTAAGGTGTTGCACCTTAATCTTATGTGTACATATATGTAATTATTGTATTTATTGTGTCTAATTTATATTCAATTATTGATTATTCTTTATTTATATATTACAGCACCAGAACAGTGCTGTTCTGTGCGACCCTGTTTCAGTATTTTGATAAAATGTATTGAGTTAAAATAAATTGAGTTAAATTTTTAATTGAATTCTTTCCTCCACACATGTAGAGAATCACAGGAATAAAGCGACTGATCCTGCAGATCATTAAAACCACTGAAGCTTCACAGTCTCTTCAGTGTTTCTCTGAGACTCACAATGTAGTGCTCTATTAACCCATGTGACCAAACGCTACTGGCTAAGGGTTTTTATCAGTCTACCCATAATGCAGTGCGGTCAACGCTGTGTGACCAAATGACAGAATCTCATCTTTCTTTCACAATCAGTCACTACCCCTCAGCATCAGTGTAAAACACCATCACTACAGCCTCAACAAGATCACAACCGTTACACATCCTGTTTAACCCTTAAAACCCCGGCCTGTTTTAATATGTTTTTCTCCATTTGTGTTCCTTTTCTGGTCTTATAACACAGTAATTGTATCAGACAGACACATGCCCTGATCTCTTTTACTCCAGAAGAGATACGGCTGCTCAAAAATATCATCATTTAAAATGTAGAAGGAAGCAGAATTGTTCTATTTTCCTGTTATATGTTTTACTTATTTTTAAATGCATAGACATCAAATATATTCACACTAGGGGTGTGCCATATCATTCGCAATAATATTGCCAACATTTTAAATATCCCTAATCCCTAATTATCACATCAAGGAACTACTTTTTTTTTACTGTTTTTATCAAAAGACAAATTCACACTGTTCTCATTTCCCATTATATATCTACTATAGACAGATTATATCTGTCCAGTATCATTTATTTTACTTTAATCCTGGATATATGGAGATATTTGGAGTGCATTATTATTATTATTAGTACCATGACTAATAATTCTGGATTATTGACTTCTGTTACAAATCTGATAAAATTGTTGTTTTCCTAATATCTCAGTTAGGAGTGTGCCATATCATATTATATGCAATAATAAAATGTATTTTTTATTTTGCTGCAGTAGTTTATTTTTTTTAAATATTGTGGGACATTTACTGATATTATTTGGTTTGAAACATCATATACAGTAAATATGTTTGATGCACTATAAGTAAATAATATTGGTTGGGAGAAATACATCTGATTATGTGTTTTGAGCAAATAAATAGAGTTATAATAATGAAAGAATAAAACAAGGAATTTTGATGGAGAAGTTATTTTTAAGGTGTTTTCACAATGGATTTCTTGCAGATGCTTCAGGGCACTGGGAGGTAGACTGGGATTTTTAACCATATATGGTTTATGCTGATGTGTGAAGGTATTCCTGTCTAATTAAGCTGAGAGAACAAGATGCTATTTTGGACGTAAAATCCGTCCATCTGTTTCTAAGGGTTAAAGCAGAATCCAGCGGATTCCCTCCTCCTACCACTGAACCACCACCACCATTACCACCGTCTACAACCATTAGTACTTAATGCAATTCACAATGATCTCTAAATGCTTGCAGGAAGCAAATGGCCTGTCAGTTAAGAGTCAGATTTCTCCAAAGATCCTTTCTTTTTTCCCTCGTTCCTTTCTTTCCTCATCTCTCGCTCTTTCTCTAATGGAGCCTGTACGCTCTGACACCACTGCCCTGAGCGCTGCCTTCAGCAGCCCAGCATAACAGACCTTATAGATAATTGTACTGCAAGAAGTGAAGGGTTAGCAAAACCATTCTGACCTGATTTGACTGGATACTCATGACCTTAATAGCCCTCACCTCCTCGTTTCTCCTCGTTTCCGCTTTCTCCTCCATCTCATTTCCATCCCAACCCCAACCCCCTTCCCCCATTCCCCTTCCCCCAGACTTACCCGTGACGGTGATCAGCATGGGGGCCACCAGAGGACGGTTGTTGTCCAGTTTGCGGCTGAGGCGAATCTCTCCGCTGGTGTGATTCAGCAGCAGGAGGTGGAGGTCGTTGCCGCGCTCGATGGTGTAGTAGAGCCGGTCCGTCACATCCGGGTCGTGGGCCGGAACCCGCCCGATGATTCCGCTCGGGAAGGTGTTGGAACGGTTTGACACAAAGTTGTTGAATATTATCTGGAAGTCCTGCATTTCAGGCTTGTTGTCATTTTGATCTACGAGGCGAATCCTCACCGTGGCTCGGCTCACGAGAGGCGCTGACGTGGCCTGAACTACAATGACGTACTCGTTGCGCGTCTCGTAGTCCAGGTCAATCAGAGACGTGAGTTCTCCGGAAAAGATGTCCATTTGAAAGATCTCAGGAATGTTGCCTTCCACAATCTGATACATAATCTGAGCATTGGGGCCTTCATCCGGATCAGTGGCAGTGATCTGAGCTACAACGGAGCCAACAGCACTGTTCTCTTTGACTTGAACCTCGAAGTCATCGGCAGGGAAGACGGGAGCATTATCATTAACGTCCATCACGCTGACCTGGATGTGTACAGGCGTGCGCTGTGGTGGAACGCCACGATCGACTGCAAATGCTGTTAGCTCATAGAATGGAACACTCTCCCGGTCCAGGCGACGCACTGTGCGCACTATTCCGGATGTAGGTTCAATTGTGAAATCTCCGTCGCCGTCTTCTCCGTTCTGGAAGGTATACTGCACTCGGCCGTTGGCGTGAGCGTCACGATCGGTGGCAGAGATCTGTAGAACGCTGGTAAAGGGTGGGGCATCTTCACTGACTCCACCTTGATAACGAGGGCTGAGGAACTGTGGTGCATTGTCGTTCACATCGTTCACGTTGACCTCTACATAGGTTGTGTCAGATTTTTGCGGAATTCCATTGTCACGAGCGGTGATGGCAAGAGTGTACGTCATCTGGTCCTCGTAGTCCAGCTCAGCTTGGAGAGTGATGGCACCTGTTGCAGGGTCAATACGAAACTGTGGAATGTTGTCCTCTAGGAAATAAGTGATGCGAGCATTTTCTCCTACATCTTCATCAGAGGCGCTGATCACCACCACAGTGCTTCCAGGAGGTCTGTCCTCATTCACGCTTATGGAGTAATGAGCACTTTGGAACACAGGCCGATGGGTGTTGGCATCCGTGATGTTCACATGCACCTGACATGTATCGTGAAGGGTTCTATCAGAGGCAGTGACTGTTAGCACGTAGCGCCGCTCTTGTTTGTAGTCGAGTGGCAGTGCCAGGGAAAGAAGGCCAGATCCACCAGCTGTGCTGATAGCAAATCGGTTGCGCGTGTTGCCACCAGTGATCTGGTAGGTCACAGCACTGTTCACATCACGGTCAACTGCTGTTACGCTAACAACACTCGTTCCAACTGCTGCATCTTCGTTCAGACGAACGAAGTACTCCTTCTGCAGAAACTCTGGCCGATTATCGTTGACGTCCATCACAGTGATTGTAACACTGGCTGTAGCAGATAGAGGTGGTGCACCGTAATCCCTGGCTTCAACTCCAAAGAAATAGTGCTCCACTGATTCTCGATCAAGCTCTGAACTCACTGTGACCCACCCAGTAGCTGCATTAATGACAAAGGGTGTGTCTGTGCCAGTTCCTGTCAATCTGTACTCTAATCGTGCATTATCACCACTGTCAGTGTCAATGGCCTGTATGTGCAGTATGGAGTGACCAATAGGGGCGCTCTCAAGAACTGTGGCCTGAAAAGGGGTGGATACAAAGATAGGTGGATTATCATTGACGTCAGTGACCTGCACACTCACAATTCCAGTGTTGTTAGAAAGAGGTGGGCGACCATTGTCTTGAGCCCGTAGCCGCAAGGTGTACTCTCGCTCTGACTCGAAGTCCAGTGGCGCCACCACCTGGATTTCTCCAGTGACACTATCAATAGCGAACTGTCCTCTGCTGTTCCCACTGATTATGTTGTAGTGCACAGCAGCATTCACATCCTTATCCTCATCGGATGCGCTGACTCGCAGAATCTCAGAATGAGGTCGCACATCTTCTCGAACTGCCACTACATAGCGTTTTTGGCTGAATTGTGGAACGTTGTCGTTTTCATCTAAAACAGTTATGTGAACGCTTACTGTCGCTGACCTGGGGCCCGGCTCTCGTCCTTGATCGCTTGCTTCAACCTGTAGGGTGTAGCGTTCGTTCACCTCTCGGTCAACAATGCCTCTTGTGGTGATCAGGCCAGATCGTGGGTCAATCTCAAAGGCAGAACGTGCGGTGACTGCACTTTCTCCAATGAACCTGTAACGGATGTTGGCATTCGTTGGAGAGTCCAGATCGGTTGCGCGAAGCTGCAAGATGGGATACCCTTCTTCTACATTTTCCCGAATTGTCTCGCGATACTCAGTCTGTTCAAAAATTGGAGAGTGGTCGTTTCGGTCTGACACGGTGATCGCCACCATCGTGGTTCCGGATAGACGTGGTGAGCCGTGATCTGTGGATGTCACTCTGAAGTAATGCAAGTCCATGTGCTCTCTGTCTAGTATATGTGTGGTTGTGATTAGGCCGGTTATTGGATCGATATGGAAGTAATCCATGGACCTGCTGTTCATTAAGGGGGCCATGCTGTAGCTGAGTCTGCCAGCCTCCCCAGCGTCTGGGTCCTCTGCTGTCAATGATATGACTGACGTACCAGGAGGCTGGTTTTCTGCCACCTGAACCTGGTAGTTATACTGAGGGAAATGGGGGTGTCGATTAGCGGCTCTACGGGAACGTCCAACAGGAGGGACACCTGTCTGATCATCGGAGCGTTCCTCACCCTCGCTCGCTTTTTCTTCGCTACTCTCTCTTTCTGTTTGTTTCATGCTTTGAGTGTCAACATTCATTTGTGCGCTGTCTACCCAGTCGCCGCCACGTTTTGAGTCATCTTGAACTGCCTGTGTTCCCTTGATTTCCTGCCAGTCTTTGTTCTCGTCTCCCGTCTCGCCTCTCTCTCTCTCACTATCAGCCTC
The DNA here is from genome assembly GCF_023375975.1 of Astyanax mexicanus. Classification (NCBI taxonomy): domain Eukaryota; kingdom Metazoa; phylum Chordata; class Actinopteri; order Characiformes; family Acestrorhamphidae; genus Astyanax; species Astyanax mexicanus. The sequence goes on along the minus strand of NC_064419.1, from coordinate 49,828,094 downwards.
TCGCGCTGCTTCTGAGGTGCCTCCACTTTGACCTTCTCCTCCCTCTCTCAGTAAATTCTCGCCTGCCCACGACGCCTCTCCCTTTGTGCTTCCTGCAATCACCCACACTCCCTTTTTCTCTCTCTTCTCTCCATCTACCTCTCCAGCCTGCCTGTTACCCTTCCCCCTGCTCTTTTCGTCCTCCACCCTCCCCTCTTCCGCCACCTCTCCCTCCCATCCCTCCATCCCCTCTGCCCCCAGCTGCTCCTCATGCTGACTGACAGACTCAGCTAGTAGCGACACCCCTTTACCACCCGATTTTAATTGAGCACGCGTGGCTCCCCTGCTGAAACCTGAGCTGTTGCTGGTGCTGCTGCTTTCAGGAAAGCCTGGGCGTGGATTCTCCACTGGGATGGAACCCTGTAGAGCACCAACACGTGGCCTTTGGGATGTTAACTCATGCAGGCTCTCCTCATCATCTATTAGATCACTTTGTGTATGGTTTAAATCCTCGCTATGGTTGACTTGACTGTTATTCCCATTGATATTGTTATTATTATTATTGTTGTTGTTATTGTTATTATTATTATTACTATTCCACAAAAACACACTTCTAACAGAACTCCTGATCTCGTGAGCTGATCTATTTTTCAGTGCTAAATCTTCCTCCATCCCTCTATCCTCCTCATCATCATCCCCAGCCTCAATACTCCCATCCTGAGCGCGTGACTCACCGGATCTTTTAGTGAAGTTTAGCCTGGTGTGAGTAACGGAGCCGGTACCGCTAAAGCATAATGAGTCAGAGAGACAGAAGATCTCGCCACGTGCACAGTCAGACAGGCACGTAACAAGTTTAGACGTATGATAATTAGGTGATGCAGATGAATATGTTAGATTTTTTCCAGGTTGGGACGATGATGATAATAGTAATCCATGCACAGGTTGTTTTAAAGCACGTGCGGGTGCACGCTCCACGCAGAAATTAGCGCTGGCGTCGGTTGTGTTTGTGCTCCAGCACGCGGTGCTACTTTTGCATTGAATGGGGGAACACTTCAAAAACGAGCTCGAGCTCGCGCCAGTGACCTGGCTAATCCGGTGCGACTCGGCACAGATGTTCTCGCTTGCAGCACGGTGCACGCGCTCCTCACAGCTCGCGGTATTCCCAGCGGCCGTATTAAAGGACCCTTTGCAGCAGCATCCTCTGCTGGGATCGATAGGGTTGAGGATGCGCGAGCTGCTTTTGTCCACTTTCCTTTTGTCCACTTTCCTTTTGTCCACTTTCTTGGCGTGTAAAGCATCGCGAGACACATTTGAACAACAATAATAGGAGCAGCCTTTTGAGAGACGCCGCTCGTGCAGGTTGCCACGCGCTCTTGTGAAGACCTTTTCTCTCCCGTGCTCGGGCCCGGTGCTCCAGTTGTACAAAGGGGGGTCAGAACTAGTGCGGTCCCGTGCCCGGTCCCTGCCCCGTGCACGGACGCGCGCGGTGTGTCGCGAGCGCGCTCTAGTCCTTTGTAAGGCCCTCTTGTTGCCGGCGTGAAGAGGGGGAGCCGCGAGGACGGGGGAGCAAAAAACAACGCCCTTCTGCCGGTAACCGTGTTTAGCGTATCTACCGTGTGTTCCGTTTCTTCTCCGCGGCGCCGGTTCTGATGCACGCAGAAGCTCGCGGCGGCTAAACGTGCTTTCAGCTGCTCTGGAAAGCGAGTCTGGTGTGTCGGTCTCGGTTCCTAATCCCGATCCGTTAATCCTCGCTAATGCCAGTAGTAGAGTCCGTGCAGGGCGCGCGGCCGACTCGCCTACAGCCAGAGCCCCCGGTCCCGGTGCTCCGCCACAGATCAGCTGGCTGGCGCTGGCGGTGATGCTGCGCGCGTCTCCCGGGGCTGGGTGGGGGTGGGTGCGCGAGGCGAGGCGGCGGCAGCAGCACGGCCCCGCCGCCCTTCCCGGGACAACGGCGAACAAAGAGCAGAGGAGCAGGAGGTGCAGCAGTAACGGCGGCGGCAGCAGCGGCGGCGATGAGCTCGAGCCCAGCAGCAGTGCAGCCATTAGTGTAGCTCCTTTCTCTCCTCCCTCGCGCTCTCGCTCTTTCTTTTCCTCTCCGTCCCTCGGTCTCTCTCTCTCTCTCTCCGCCGGCTGCTAGGTCTCCGGCTTCTCCGCCGCCACCGACCGACTCCTCTCTCCGCCGTGCTCCCGAGCGGCTCGCATCTACTCCCGGTGTCGGGCGGAGCAGCTCGTGCTAAAAACAGCAGCAGCAGCGGCGGCGGCTCGAGCGCAGCATCCTCCTCCTCCCTCTCTCACACCCAGCATCCAACATCCAACATGGCTCTACCAGCCTTTCTCCCCCTCCTCCCTCCCTCCCTCCCTCTCTCTCTCTCTCTCTCTCTCTCTCCTCCCTCTCTCTCCCCTCCCTCTCTCTCCCCTCTCTTATTCTCTCTCTCTTATTTTCTCTCTCCCTTTCTCTCCCCTCTCTCTTATTCTCTCTCTCTCTCTCCCCTCTCTCTTATTCTCTCTCTTTCTCTTTCTCTCTCTCTCTAATAAGGAGAATAGTTCATTCCGCTGAGCGCGCGGGGCTCTGTGACCAGATGTATGGAAGTCTATTCCCACCACCTAAAAATAAATAAATAATCCAGAATAATCCAGCAAGGTTTTTTTATTATTAAGTAAACTCTCAATATTTTGAGATAGTAAGTCATTATTTTGCGTCTTTGTCTCGCCCGCTTCTGTCTCTGTACAGTCTACTAGTATCTCAAAAGAATAAGATCGTATCTCAAAATAATAAAATAATATCTCAAAATATTAAGAGTTTACTTAATAATCATAAAAAAGTGCTGGGTTATTATTTTTTTTATAGGTGGCGGGAATGGTTCTTTAAAGATGCTTCACGGATTGATTTGTGTGTTCTCAATATTTATAACCCTTGCTACAATATCACAATATATCACCAGAATCACATCACTAAGTGTTTGTAAATAGCCTGTATTCTTTGTTTTATACGTGAAACAAACCTGCCAAATAAAAGTCTGTTTATTCTAATTTTACAAAGCTAAAACTTCCAGTAATAACTGACAGTATGATTCTGTATCTGTACAGTGAATTAATCACTGCAGTAAATGTTTAATTACAGTAATATCTATAGTATTAAATATTATAATACTGTATATATATATAAAGAATGCTGTATGGTGGCTTTGTGTTATTATCACTGAAGCACGTTCAGCCCGGGTCCACCTATGACGTCATGCCTCATCCTCAGCTCGTGCTCTGTGGGCTGTCAGTGTAATTATCACTATTTCACCATTAACCCCATTAGCCCACTCTGTAGCACACCCTATTCTTTATTATTATAATAATAACAGTAATGGCTAGAGAGCTCGTGAACAGGCTGGTTTATAAAACGGATTAAAATCCTGATCATTCTGAACATTTAATTGGTTAAATCAGTTGACGGTTTTCAATTGTTTATGTAGAAGAATATTAATAAATATCACTATATTTTGTATTGATTTATTGAATTGGTGTGCTCCGTAGTTAGATCACAATGTTCTGATAGGATATAAAGTACATACACACATTTATTTCCGAAATAAATATCAAACACTAAAATATATGTTAGAATATACAGCATGTATATCAGATACATTTGAAAATACATGCATTTAACAATATATTAAGCATATCAATATTTACTTAAATAAAATTTTTAATTTGTATATATTATTATTATATAAAATGTTAACCTTGCAAAAAATACCTGATATGATTTCTGACATGTATTCTGCATATAATATATAAAATTATAATGCACATAATTTCAGGTATTAAAATTCTAAAAAATATATTTAATATATGTTTAACAATTGCAGGACATTAAGAAAAATTTACATTTTTAGTATATTTATTTTTGTACAGAGATACTTTTACGAAGCACTTGATGTTTAGCTTTTGGTATAAGTGTTTTTGGGAACACCCGAGTAGCTCAGAGGATGCACACTGCTAAGTAATTAGCAACTTCGCTTTTGGGAAATGCACCCACAGGTAGTTGCCAAATTGTTTTTAAGTGGTGGCAAAGGTAATTTCTTTGGTAGCTAAATTATTTTAAAGGGGTTGCTGAGGTATCAAGGTAGGTTGCCAAGTTGTTTTTTTTTGGTAGCTAAATTACTGTTATGGGTTGCTGAGGTATCCAGGTCGGTTGTGTTTAAGTTATGCACCATGTTGATTTTTTCTGGATGTGGTTGCTGAGGCGTTGCAAAGTGGTTGTTAAGGTGTTGCTATGCACTAAAGAGATTCAAAAAGGGGAGGGGAGTGTGTATACAGTATGCACCTGCCTGTATATATCTGTTTATATATGAATATATATTGGTCATGCTTTGTCTGAGATTATGTTATCTCGCGCCGCTACAGAGACCAATCAGTGTCTGGCGCTGTCTGGCTCGCGCTGACCCGGTTGGACCGGATCCAGGGCCGCTGAAACATTCATACGGCTCAATTATACCAGACCCGCGTTCACTCTCGCGCCCACGGTTCTCGCGCCCTGCTGCCTGCGCCGGGCTCGCGCTGAACGCTGGGGGTTTACGGGGGCACGTGCAGTAGGCTGGGTGCACGGCTGCGAGTGTATTGTGCGCGCGAGGGTGCGCAAGCGTGTCTAGACTGTTCCCTTGTTGCCTTGATGGTATTACATCACTCAGTCATGGCGCCTAAATCACATTAGGAGGAAGGAGGCGGGAATCCCGTCACAGCGCTTCTCCATCCAACCAGCAGCGTTTTAACAAAGCTGATCAAACCATACCACCCACCAACATCACCAATCCCCCACCAAAATCACCAATCCACTACGCTCTCCAATAATATTCCACCAAATATTGATTTGAATGTTGAATATTGAATATTGAATGTTCATTTTACTCAAACATAAACCTATAAATAGCAAAATCAGAGAAATTGATTCAGAAACTGAAGCGGTCTCTTCATTTTTTTTCTTGAGTTGGATATATACATATATATATTGTATATATATTGCCTTTTGCAATCATTTAGTCCTCCGTGGGCAAAACTTTCATTGTCTTTTACTTTTATCAGACATGGATATACTTTAGAGTAGTCTGAGGTGAAATGAGTTTTCATGGGAGCCATGATGCTCCTGAACGCATCCCATTCAGGTGCAGTCAGTTAAAGGGGATGCTGAGGTATCAAAAGAGGTTAATATGTTGCTAATACGATTACTTAATATTTTTACGCTATTTCATGTAGGTCATGTTTAGTTTTTGTTGACGTATATCTGCCATTTTCCAGACATGCACGGTTGATGTTCTCACAGTGATAGTCGTGTGATAGTCGTGTGCAGGGTCTGAGCAGGTGTGTAATTTACCTTCAGTGATTCCTGGCTTCAGTTTAGAGCGAGTAGATATTAAAAACACTGTCCCATAAGATTTGCTGCAGCTCCTCATAAATTGCTTTTTGAGCAGCTTTATTGATTTTAAACCTGTTGTTGACGCTTAAGGATGGACAGCAAGTCATACAGGAATATATATACACAAATACATATATATATATATATATAGTTCTTCAGAAGCGTCAGGACCTTGGACAGCACTTGAAGACTTAATGCCTGAGCACCACAGCTCATTCAATACCAACACACTAATCTGTATCAACAGAACATACAGCAGAACATGCTCTTCCTTTTCCTGTGTGCCAGTTTCATTATTATTAATGTTTTTGGTGGTCTTTGAGGTGATCACATGTTGAGGATACTTTTAAAGCTCTAGAAATTGTACTTTTCAGATGGACCGACCTTCATTTCTTCTTAAAGTCCCCCCCATAATCTGGATTAGAACATTACTTAAATATTCTCTATTCACTGTATACCTGTAACTCTACCTCTTCACTTTCTTTACTTTAACTGATGCTCTCAAACACACTATTTTGGATGATTTTAGTATGAATATACAATGCAGAAAATTGTAAAGAAAAAAAAAACAAAACTGTCCAAACTTTTGACTGGCACTGTATATACGAAACAATACAAGAGAACATGAAAAAATATATATACAACTCTTGAAAAAAAAAACAGAGCACTTATAAATGATGAGTTTCTTTGATTTTACCAAATTGAAAAGCTCTGGAATATAATCAAGAGGAAGATGGATGATCACAAACCACCAAACCACCAAACTGAACTGCTTGAATTTCTGCACCAGGAGTAAAGCAGCATAAAGTTATCCAAAAGCAGTGTGTAAGACTGGTGGAGGAGAACATGATGCCAAGATGCATGAAAAAAACTGTGATTAAAAACCAACCAGGATTATTCCACCAAATATTGATTATTTCTGAACTCTTAAAACTTTATGAATATGAACTTGTTTTCTTTGCATTATTTGAGGTCTGAAAGCTCTGCATCTTTTTTGTTATTTCAGTCATTTCTCATTTTCTGCAAATAAATGCTCTAAATGAGAATATTTGTATTTTTATTAGAAACGGATTCAGGAAATGAAGTGCTCTCTTCATTTTTTACAGAGCTGTATAAATGAATGAAAATGTACTTACCTGTTCTGTACTAACAGGAGGAGATGAAGGGTTGGTTATTGGTGAATTTGTTTGTAGGAAAATAATAAGAGCAGAGCAGGAGAATGGGTGTAATCTGCTGATCCTCTGGGACTGTTTTTCCGGGCACTGGTTTGAAGGTTGTATTCGTGATTTGCTTCAGTAAGTCGGGGTGTTTCGCTGTGGCAGAACCTCGCGGTTGAGCCGAGGACCTGATAAATAATTAATGAATGTCTGCTAAATATTTTTGGTGAATAAATTAAAATACTCATTTATAATTCACACAATGACCTGGGGACGTGTCGTCTCTAAACTGGGATTATTTATAAGGTCATTCTGAAGCTGAAACTGGAAGCAGCTCTGTGCCTCATAGAACCTGAAAAGAGGTTCTCTGACTCGACACTTGGTCTTGCCACAAGAGGGCGTAAAAGTGCAAATGTTTCTGGGTAGTGTTCCTCCTGATGAGAGATCACTGACTGACTGCTAGACAAGCATAATTCAGGGGGTTCTGGGGTAATTTTTTCTTTTATTGGGGTTTTTATCATCTGTAATTTTATTCCCATCCAGAACGTTCATGTAGGTGTTTTTCTCAGACGTCCTCTGAGAAAATTACAGGCTGAATTATTTACTGTTTTTCTCTGAACTCCGTGCTCCTCTGGTAATTTTAGTCCCGTCCGGACGCACATCTCTGAGTTTTGTCTCCTCGCCTTTAATAAAATAGATATTTGTCCACTGCCGCGCACCGTAATTACTGTACACTTTGGGCACGCCACGGTTTCCACGGAGATCCACGTGAAAAAAACACAACAGCGAGTGGAAATGGAGGAGCTACTGAACGCTGTGATGATGTCATGTGACCGAGAAAAACTAAAGCCTAAAAACTCACTGATCCTCCTGTTTTTTCAATTGCAGTCCGGATGCAGGAGTTTTAATCACTAAAGAGTAGAAGTGCGAAATATTTTACACAGACGCCCCCTGAGAAAATAATCCCGTACAGATAGGGATTATGATACCCATAAACCATCATCCTTGTCATCTTCATTTGCAGTGGTTTTCTATGGACTGTAGTCTCATAAGTGATGAATCCAGGTCTCGTGGCGAGCAGAGCTACAATACAGATCTTAAGGGCATCTTAAACCATGCGGACACAATTTTAAGCCTGATTTTGTTCAATTTCCTGCCCAAACGAGCTGCATATGAGCAGTCAGACGTGAGGAGGGATTTCTGATGTGCCCAAAATTTTGTTTGCTTGTCTCACAGTGTGAGCTGGAGCCTTCTTAGATGATTTCTTTAGATGATCTGTTTTACCAAAATTCATTGCAAATATACTCATAAAACCATTTCTTGTGGAGTGATGGCCTTTCTCATATGGATATCTCGCTTCTGGGTATATGGAGAAACTTTTCCTAAGTAGATGATTTTTGAGCTGAAGTCCTGAAATAATATCATAATAATAATAATAATAATATCATACATCTCCCTATAATATAAAAGAGGAAAACCAGTCTTGTAGATTGCATAAAACGTTAAATACTGATACTGGATATTTAACCTAATTACCCGCAGACAAAATCCATTCCCTCTCTAAAACGGATAAAAACCTGGTGGCTCCAAGTGGCTCAGAGGTCTAAAGCAATATCACTATGATCGGGTGATTGCAGGGAGAGATCATCAGTTCGAATCCTGGTCATGCAGCTTGCCATCAGCCCCGAGCTGCCAGAGCCGAGAAAGAGCAAAATAGTCCTTGCTCTCTCTGGGTGGGTACAGTATATCAGTAGATGGCGCTCTCTCTTTCCTCTCATCACTCCTAGGGTGATGTGGATCAGCACAAGGCTGCGTCTGTGAGCTGATGTATCAGAACCGAGTCGTTGCGCTTTCCTCCGAGCGTTAGCGCTGTGATGCTACTAGAGGCGGAGTCTCTTTTGTGTCGGAGGAGGCGTGTGCTAGTCTTCCTAATCCTCCTGGTGTTGGAGCATCACTAGTGATAGGGGGTGATAAGTCTTAGTGAGTGGGTTGGGTAATTGGTTGTGTAAAATTGGGGAGAAAATGGGATAAAAATTTGAAATAAATTTATATATTAAATAAATAGACATACATCATTCATAGTACTATTTAACCAGATGAAGAATGTGTAGAACCGGTTTATGAAAACACTATTAGAGTCGAGAGAACACACACACACACACACACACACCTGTCTACGGCCCCAAGGCCACAGCTATTCCATAGCTGAAGTTACCATGGGAACGGCATAGTGGGGAGTAGCCTATTCTTATGGTGTGTGTGCATGCATGCACGCACACACACACACACACACACACACAGATAGGGAGAGAGGAGGGGGGTGCGGTGGAGGACCCCCCCACCCCCAGACCACACCCCCCTCCTCCACCCCCAGCCTGTGGAGCAGGGGGCAGGTGGCAGCATGGGGTGCGCATCTGGTGCGAGTGGTGGAGGGGGCGTGGCCTGTGTGAAGAGGCGGGGCATGACTGATGGGTGATGGAGTCAATTGGCAGAAAATTGTCCACTGTTATCTACACCCACAGAGCCTGTAGAGCAACCGGCTATCAGTGTAAAACGTGCCCACACTACCAACACACACACACACACACACACACACACTACCAACACACACACACATACACATTTACCAAAACACGAGAAATATATTCCATATCAGAGAATTTCTGCTCGTTAGCTGAGCGCTACAAGTAGAAATAACGTCATTATATAGTAATTATTATTTTATAATGGATTTATTAATTTATAGAGAGGCTTCCTACATTCAAAGAGTAATAATCAATTTAATCTGATTCAATTGTTTTCCAATTTCCACATTAATAAAGTAGTTTCAGAATAATTTGTACTTTTTTAAATTAGCACTAAATATTTAGTAATTACTGATATTAAACAAAGATTATGTTCACACAGCAGATAAAAGTGGCTCAAATCAGATTTATGACCGATATTAATCCGATTGTAATTTCAGGCTGTTCACACTGTTTTATGCTTTGTAAGTGGAATGCATGCACAGCAGAGCAGAGCAGTGCTTCACGTTAAGTTTCACTTTGATTCTTCAGTCAGAATATCAAGAGCTATGAATGAGCCAATTTATTAGGAACACCGTGCGGCTGCAACATGAGTCTTCTAAGACTACAGTACGTTCACATTACCAATCTGAAGTGACTCAAACCTGATTTTTTGCTCAATGTAGCTCAGATCTGATTTTTCCTTTTCATGGCTGTGTGAACATGCCAAATCTGTTTTTTTTCTAATCAGATTTGATTTGAGTTTCAGTTTAAAACGTGCCCAAACTACCAACACACACACACACCAAAGGTGTGAAAAGTATCTCTATTCATTACTCTGTAGGTAGAAGTACAGATACTAGAGTTTAATAAAATACTTCTGTAGAAGTAAAAGTAAAAGTTCTGGTTTCAAAACTTCTTAAAGTATGAAAGTAAAAGTAAAGTAAGTGGAAAAAATCAAGCCATAAAGAAAAAAAGCTTAAAATTCAGACTGATATATTGGATCGAATACACATCTGATTTAGGACCACATATGAAAGTGACTTAAATCTGATATGAAAAAAAATGGATTTGGCACATTCACACATACATGAAGAAAAAAAAATCAGATCTCAGCCACTTCATCCTGGTAATGTGAACGTACTGTAGCCTTAGAAGACTAATGTTGCAGCCGCACGGTGTTCCTAATAAATTGGCTCATTCATAGCTCTTGATATTCTGACTGAAGAATCAAAGTGAAACTTAACGTGAAGCACTGCTCTGCTCTGTGTCGTGCATGTATTCCACTTACAACTAAGACTAATATGAGATATGAGTCACACTTAAAACGATTAACAGTGTGAACAGCCTGAAATTAATATCGGATTAATATCGGTCAGAAATTTAGATTTGAGCCACTTTTATCTGCTGTGTGAACGTAATCTTTGTTTAATATCAGTTTTTAATAAATATTTAGTGCTAATTTCAAAAAGTAAGAATTATTATAAAACTACTTTTTTAATGTGGAAATTGGAAAACAATTGAATCAGATTACATTGACTAATTACTCTTTGAATGTAGGAAGCCTCTCTATAAATTAATAAATCTGTTATAAAATAATAATATAATTACTGTATAATGACGTCGTTTCTGCTTGTAGCGCTCAGCTAACGAGCGTAAATTCTGTGATATGGAATATATTTCTCGTGTTTTGGTAAATGTGTATGCGTGTGTGTGTGTTGAGTGCGTGTGTGTGTGTTGAGTGTGTGTGTGTGTGTGTGTTGCTGGGAGCAGGGTGATGTCATTAGTCAGTTAGAGGATTATGTGATTATGAGGTCTGCATGTTCGTTATCTGGCGCGCGGTTATTGGATTTTGACATGGAGCTCGAGCTGTTTGACTGCTGATTCACACACACACACACACACACACACACACACACAAACACACACACACACACACACACACTTGTGCATTCCATCAATCATTTGGAGTCATTATAATCATAATATATTCAGTCATTCAGAAGAAAATAAAGTCCCGCCCAAACCGGTAACGCTTAAGCTTCTGTTAAACGCTGTAATTAACACACACACACACACACACACACACACACACACACACACACACACTCCAGCAGGCACTACACATCAGCTTACAGACATTGTATTGACGCTGAATTTTGATAGAAATTCACAAAAATGCAAATCAGAATGTAAAAATCGAACTTTAGCATTAGATAGACGTTCGGTTTTCCAGAAATATTTTTGTAAAAAAATGTTTTGTGTGTTTACTGTTGAACTCTACCTCACTTTACCTCACTCAACCTCACTGTATCACACTCTCACTTGCTTTACCTCACTCTGCCTCCAGTCTGGTGCGCAGGGTGAAGAGCTCCCCCTGCTGCAGTACGCAGGTAATGCAGTTTGAGTTTGCTGTTATTAAAAGTGTTACTGGAGCTCTTTAGATGTGTTTATGGTAAAAATGTATTTTACAATAATAACAACATAACAATATGATTTAAAATACAGCAATAGTTTGTGCAAATTTTAAAAATAGGTCTCAAAGATGCTCTTTATCTACACACACACACACACACACACATATTTACTCACACACACACACATTCTCACACACACTTACCTACACATTAATGTTATCCAGGCCAGAGGATTTTGTTTGTTTAAAAAAGTGGAAAGAGAGAGAGAGAGAGAGAGAGAGAGAGAGAGAGATAGGGTTAGGGTTAGGGTAACCCAGACTGGCCGTAGAGACCGGCAGGTATAAACAGTCCTGGCTGCAGAGAGGAGAGACTGTGTGCTCACTGTACGACAGGTGAGGTCGAGACGGAGATGCACTTCCTTCTACAGTGTGACAAATTCAAAGAAACACGAAATTTCTTCATTAACAAATTTAATGATTTAATTCCAAATTTTGAAAAATTTTCGCTATCAGAAAAATTACGGATCACTCTGGGGGAGGGGCACACCGCCCCCCTCGCTGCCAAATACGTCAGTGCGTGTCACAGCCTGAGAGACAGTGGGTAACACCTCAAAATGACCTCTAAAATCCTGGGGACCCCATCCCAGAGAAAATAATTATTATATAATTATAATTATTGATAAATGATATAATTATTATAATAATCATAATTATTTTCTGTTATAAATGTTATTATGTCTGTTGTGTATGTTCATATAAATATTGTTGTTAATTGTTATAATGCTTTGGCAACACTGTAATTCACAGTCATGCTAATAAAGCTACATTGAACTGAATTGAATTGATAGATAGAGAAAGAGAGAGTGTAAGAGAGAAAGAGAGAGAGATAGACAGAGATAAAGAGAGAGAGAGAGAGAGAGAGAGAGAGACAGACAGAGAGAAAGACTAAGGGACAAAAATACATAGAGAGATAGAGGATAGAGAGAGACTGTGAGAGAGAAAGAGAGACTAAGATACAAAGAGAGAGAGAGAGGATAGAGAGAGAGATAGATAGAGACACAGAGAGAGAAAGACAGATAGAAAGAAAAAGAGACAGAAAGAGAGTGATAGAGAGACAGAGAGAGAGAGGACCATAAAATTTATCTTGGCAAACAGTAAACAACAGCGTAAACAAGTGTCCTCCAGTGACCAACATAAGAGAGTGTTAGAGTGATGGGAAATTGTGTGACTGTGTGAGTGTGTGTGTGACTGTGTGTGTGTGTGTGAGTGTGTGTGTGTGTGTGTGTGAGGCTGTTTGTAGGCCAGCTGTGTGTTGTCTCTTAGTCAGCCAGTGACCCAAATCAGAATAATAAAAAAAAACGTGCAAGAGAGAGAATGAGTGAGCGCGAGTGTGTGTGTGCGAGTGTGTAAAGTGTGTGTATATGTGTGTGTGTGTGTGTGTGTGTTTGAGAGTGAAAGAGCGAGTGTGAGATGACATTTACGGAGGAGAGGAAGGGAGGAATTTGTGATGCAGATATAAATACCCAGCCTTGTTATTCCTTCACTCCCCTCGTTCTCCTTCAGCTCCCGACTAAACCTTTCATCTCCAACACACACACACACACACACACACACACACACACACAAAACACACACACACACACACACAAACACTTCGTATAATCTCACCACTCTCAGCTTTCCATTCTTCGCAGATACTCTCTCTCTCTCTCTCTTTTTCTCTCTGAGCGTTTTATTCACTAAACTGAACTGCAGTAATCCCACAGAGCTGTTCGTCCACTTTCCAAAACCATCATCCTCTTAAACGTAAAAATTAACTTCATATATATCAGAAAATACAGCATATATCCAACTAACCAACCATACAATATATTCTACAGTTATTTACCACACTCGCTGCAACTAAACTAGCGTAAAACTACTTCTCTACTATCCTTATAACACAGTGAGTGACTGATAAACTCATACTAGCTCCTTACAAATAACCCTAATCAGACAGTGAATTTATACAGCAAGTGATAAAACTCCCTAAAACTCGGTGATACGAGGTGAACAGTAACTAAAGCCCTGTTTAAATATATTAATACTGCAGCTTAAAAGGTAATTTTAATGCACACTGAACTGAATATATTTGTTAACTGGAGAAAGAAGGGAACTGTGGCTTCTAATGGCTTAAATGGCTATTTATTAAAATATATTTAGTTTTCTAAAGGAAGCTGTGCTAAAGTTGTTGGTGTACACCTTTTTTAAAGGTCTATTGTTTAAAATCTTCAGCTGTTTTTCTGCTAATAAAGTCTAAATTCCTCATATATTGTGTATATATTTTGTGGCTAAAAAGTAAACCCAATAATAATCAAAGCCTTAATTTAAAGCCTTGTGCAGTAATTCACAGACCTACTGTATATAATATATATATATATATATATATATATATATATATATAAATTAAAAATAAATAAATAAATAAATAAAAATACTGTAATATACTGTAAAACTGTCAGAATCTTTAAAGAAAAACACTGTGATTTTGCATTTTTGGTCATACCGCCCAGCACTACTTTCTAGGATGGGAAAGATTACAAAACCATCTCTAAAAAGTGTTTGGACTAAAAACTCTACAGCCAATCAGATTGTGTATAAAAACAAATAAATATTCTGCGACCTCACAAAGAGTTGGAACTTCTAAGCAAACGAAGGCCGGCACATATATAGTTATAGAGCAAGAGGTCTATGATCCTATACTCGTATGTGAAATACATCACAGAAGGTGTTACCACCCACAGTGGACAGTGCACTGTGAGGTAATGATGGTGACCGGCTGCTTCTGGCTGAAATTATCCGTGGTAACAGCGTCAAGTGACTGATTATCCTAGTTAGCTTTAAATAATACAGAATTATAGAAATGAAGTGTATTCAGTGCTTCTTTAAATAAATAAATCTTTTTGCTTCAGAATAACAAATATAAATTACATTAAAATTAGAACAAAAAATGCCTCTTTAGAAAAATACATTTATTTTCGGTTAGTTTAACATATTATGAATTTATTTTTCTGACTGTTTGACGCTGAATGCAAAAATAGAAAATTGCATGTAAAAACCCATTATTTTTTTCTTTTATGTAGTGCAGTGTAGATAAGAAATAACTTTCATCCATTTTTCCAATTTTAATTAGATTTTTTTTCCCGTCTCTGCATCTCACAATCGGATTTTCAGAAAAAATGAAAAAAAAAGGAAACTTTTCTTTATTTTCAGATTTTTCCATTTTTGCATTGTGCAAGTTGGATTATAACATCAGATTTGTGTTACAACATACAAAAATGGACAAATCTGAAAATCGAGAGAAGATTAACCTTGGATGAAAAGCCATTTCTTCTTCTCTTTACTGAATGGAAAGAAAATAAAGATAAAGTTTTATACCCAATTTTCTATTTTTCGAATTAAGCTTAAATACAGTGAGAAAATTAAACTGTTAAACATTAAACTCGCCATTTTCGACCAGAATTTCACAGACCTGTCAGGTATGGAGCAGGAAAATGACACGGCGAGCGGACGCAAATGCAAATATTTAATTATTTACTAAAGAAACAAAACTAAAGAAACAAAGAACTAAATAAACAAAGAAACATGGAGTACTTAGAAACTTGAGAAACAAACAGAACACATAACCTATTTATACACATGGACGAAACGGGAAACAGGAACCACCAGGGACAGGTAACGAGGGGGCGGAGCTACAGCTGAACACACATGGGGAAGCACTAAAGACAATGAGGAAGGTAAATAACCAAACAGGAGGGCAGGAAAAGAACGAGAGACACAGGAGACGACCACCTTAAAGAAATCCCATTCACATCCAATTCTGCTTGTGCAATTTTTGCAGTCCACCTTAAAAAGTGCCAAAGTTACAGAAACGGTAACATTTTAAAATAAGACTACCTTTATAAAGGGTTTATTAATGATTACTAATTAGGTCGTAAATGCATTAAAAATCCACAGCCATCTATATTGTTGCCCTTTCTATGTGTGTGTTATCGCTGTGCAACTGGGTCCTAGACTTCCTGACCAACAGGCCGCAGTCTGTGAGAATTCACAACATCTCCTCCCCCTCCATAATCCTCAGCACTGGCTCCCCTCAGGGCTGTGTGCTGAGCCCCCTCCTGTTCACACTGCTCACATATGACTGCTCACCTCTCCATCCAGGCTGTCATATTGTGAAGTTTGCAGACGACACAGCAGTGGTTGGATGCATCACAAACAGAGATGAGTCCAGCTACAGGCAGGAGGTGGAACACATGGAGGATTGGTGCAGAGAAAACAACCTCTGCATCAACGTAAAAAAGACAAAGGAGATGACTGTGGACTTCAGAAGGGGCAAGCATGCCCACCTCCCCCTGCACATTGGAGGATCTGCGGTGGAAGTGGTTGACAGCTACAGGTACTTAGGGGTGCACCTGAGCAGCAACCTCACCTGGAGCAACAACACTTCCACTCTGGTCAGGAAGGCACATCAGCGGCTCTACTTCCTCAGGAGGCTGAGACGAGCTGGACTCGGGAGCGCAGTCCTCACCTCCTTCTACAGATGTGTGGTGGAGAGCGTCGTGTGCTCCAGCATCAACGTGTGGCATGGAAGCTGCTCTGCTGCAGACAGGAAAGCTCTGCAGAGGGTGGTGAAGGCTGCACAGAGGATTGTTGGAGTTAGCTTCCCCAGCACCACAGACATCTACACCTCCAGATGCAGGAAAAGGGCCACCTGCATCAGGAAGGATCCCACCCACCCAGCACACGCACTTTTTGTCCCGCTCCCCTCAGGCCGGGGGCTGCGGAGCATTAAGTGCAAAACAACCAGACTGAGAAACAGCTTCATTCCGGAAGCTGTAAGACTCTTAAACTCCACTTAACAACACACTGCACTGACACACAAGGACAATTACTGCACAAACACGGTCACTTTACCCGCACTGAGACACTTTATTTTCTACTGCTCTAATTCATTTCATGCTGCTATAGCACATTTGCACTCTGGACTTGTTGCTGCAACCTGTCTACTCTTTCTATTTATTTCATTGGGGTATTTATCTTTAACTATTTTGTATATTCTATTTTTATTGTATTCCTTTATTGTACTTTTATCTATATATCTATTTAATAACAGCTCCTGGGTGTAAATTGGATCGTGAGATCACAATTTCGTTCCACCTCATGTACCACATAAGATGCGAATGACAATAAAATCTCCTTGAATCCTTGAATCCTTGGATAACTGATTATTAATGATTTTTAAGGCATTTACAACCTAATTAGTAACCATTAATAAACTAATTGTAAACCATTTATAAACCCTTTATAAAGGTAGTCTTATTTTAAAGTGGCACCACAGAAATTCACCCGGTTTATCTGAGATAAACTTCTGTTCTTTTCAAACAAATTTGTTCTTTTTAAACATATTTGAAATATAAATCATGCATATTTGTTATTAATTACTTTAAAATCAGTGTATATTAATTGTTAATTACTTTATTATCTATGGACCCTCTCCAGTAATTGCGTATTTGGGTTTATTAAATATTTATTATATATGCCTCAGAGCTTTAAACAGCGTCAGTCCCTCTCTCTCAGTAATATCAGCAGATCTGTGGCTGTTTGAGCTGTAAATATTATTTTTGCTCATTTTTCCCAGAGTTCTGATGACTAAACTGTGAGGAAGGAGAATCCAGCGACGGGTTCACACACACACACACACACACACACACACACACACACACACATGGCTAAGTAGGCCAGAGACGGTACATCTGAGGACATGCCACACATGCTGCCCAGGGTGCTGTACTTAATTTAATTTAATATATTTCTGTGGATTTGACTCACTGGAGCTGCTGTACCGCCTCCAGCTCAGCTCATCACTCCTACATTACAACACATCAGATAATATAATAATAAATACATTTGTCTAAACACTGTAAACCCATACGTTTGATAACCCAGATATTTCTAAACAATACTAAACTATTTTGAGTTAGTTGAACTGAATTTGTGAGCTCATATACTGTACTATTCAAACTGAGATCTTTGAGTTGAAACAACTTATAATAATAACTGAGTTTAGTCTGTTTTGTCATTAGCAGCTTCTTTTCTATTGGCTTCTGTCACAATCTATTTGCATACTGGGCGTGTCCAACAGTTTCTGACAGACACTCACCATCAGTGTGTAGTGATTCCCCCTGGGCTACCTTACAAATAAATCAACTTCCCCTTTAGTTGTAATTAAAACTTGATGTTTTAATTTATGCTAACTTAAGTTTTCATTCACCATTACTTAACTTTTTTAAGGCAACCGGTTTCCTCAATTTTTTTTAAGTAAATTCAACTCATCCAGGATTACAGTGTAGATATTTCACTTAAAAATGATGAGTTTCTTTGATTTTACCAAATTGAAAACCTCCAAACTGAACTGCTTGAATTTTTGCACCAGGAGTAAAGCAGCATAAAGTTATCCAAAAGCAGTGTGTAAGACTGGTGGAGGAGAACATGATGCCAAGTTGCATAAAAAACTGTCATTAAAAAAACACCAGGATTATTCCACCAAATAGTGGAATAATTTCTGAACTCTTAAAACTTTATGAATATGAACTTGTTTTCTTTGTATTATTTGAGGTCTGAAAGCTCTGCATCTTTTTGTTATTTCAGTCATTTCTCATTTTCTGTAAATAAATGCTCTAAATGAGAATATTTTTATTTGTAATTTGGGAGAAATGTTGTCTGTAGTTTATAGAATAAAACAACAATGTTCATTTTACTCAAACATAAACCTATAAATAGCAAAATCAGAGAAACTGATTCAGAAACTGAAGCTGTATATTAGCTGTAGATCTGTTCTGCTGATCGAGCCGAAACAAGATCAAACTAAATCAATATCAGAGCTGATCAGAATCTGAAGCAGGTCTGGCTCCAGAGTTAAGAGCAGATCAGGGCTGAGGGGAGTAAAAGTGCTGCGTCAGGATTAGGACTGAAAGTGAATTAGGATTAAAGTGAATTAGTGTAGATTAGATGAGTATCAGGAGGAGTCCGGGTGGGATAAGACCCTCTAAACCCACTCAGCCCACGGTCCCGCTAACCCGGCTACTGTACCGCTAATACTGAACTACTGACTTAAAGGGGGAGGGGCTTAAAATGCAAAGTAATAAAGAGCAACAACAAAAGATTAAAGTTTCGTATAAATCTAGCTAAAAACAATGGGGTAAATATATATGGGCCATTCAACCGAATGGGTGCTATTTCTGTTCCCAGGAAATTACATGTAAAATGTGCACAAAATAACTTTAAAATACATTTTATTATTAAGCATAGTTTAAAATAGATTGACCTAATTGCAAAAGTAAGATATGCAATTAATTAACATTAATAAAAACTACTTAGACCACTGAAAAAATAGCATTTGTTACCCATTCTCCCCACTCTCTAACTATAAACTTTACCATGAAATATAATTATTATTAAAATCATTCAGAGATGTATTTTTTTTGCATTGTTGTGTGACTCTGAATGTCTCCCATCTTTGCTTTAAAAATGTTTGTATTTCATAATAAATCCATAATATTAAGTTATAAAATACACATTTTAGTTGTGTCCCTGTGTCTCTGGTTTCACTCAGTCCTGTTACCGTAACACATTACCCTGATCATCTGAAACATCTGGAACATTCTACAACAGGAAGTCACATCTGCAACAGGAAGTGACATCAGCTGGTTCTTCTAAAGATCTGGATATTTGATCTTACTGTAACGATGACTGACGAGCTCAATCAATCTCAACACTCAGTCCTGTTACCTACATTCATTCTTACATTTTGCAAATTTGCAATTTTTTGGAAAAACACTACAATGTGCTCAGTGTCCTCATGCTATTAGCATAGCCGCCATTTAGCTATTTTTTTCATGTTTTTAATCATTCTATGCTAAAAACCAGCCCTGTTACTTTCACCCCTGTTACTCAAAACATAAAAAGTAACAGGAGTGAGTGCCAGTAACAGGCATTCATACATATAAATTATTTGAACATGCATTCTATAACCATTTATTTAAAATAAGGACTTTCTCAAGAGAAAATCAAAAGAAATGTGTACATTTATTTTTTAAATCTCAGTTTAGTTGTGTAACCATCTTTAGAATAGAAACCTTGTAAAAAATAAAATAAAGCTGCCTGAGTTTTATCAGTACATGTTTTTTGATTAGTTAAATACATGTGTTTTATAGATTCAGAGTTAAACAAAAAAAAAAGATAATAATAATAATAAAAAAAGTTTAATTTGGAAGAGCAAATAGCTCCCATTCAGTGGAATGGTCCTAAACTATACCTGGAGTGTAACACCATTAAAATTCAGATCCTGATCAATTAAGAATATCACTTTTTTTTACATCCATTGCACAAAATACACATCATTAAAAACATCTTACATATATACTATAGTTGAAAATAACAAACTAATTCCGTTACATTTTCTAGCCAACAGAAAAAGGCAATGGTGTCTTTTCCTTGATATTTAGGGGTCCTTGAGCAAGTCCTAACCCATAATTTCTCCCTGGAAGTGGGTGCTCATGCTCACCATTCTAGTGTTGGGGGCTTGATTACTAGTGATAAATGTGCCCAAAAAATCGTGAGTAAAAAATTGGATTAAATAAAATAAAAAATGTTAGCTTGTTTTCAGTAAAGTGGACAATGGTTGACATGCAAGTGCATGTATGGAGACCTGCACAAGCGCAGCAGCCAGAACAAGCCGAAATATCCTGTTTTTACCACATTTTTGATCCAAATGCTAAAACTGTTCATGAGGTTTGTATTGTGAGTAAATGAATGAAGTTCAAATTATATAGCGCCTTTCTAGAAACAAAAGGACGATTTACAATTTACACGTTTTACACACAAGCACATTACACATCCACACTCATCCACACACTGGTGAGAAGCGGCAGCCAATAGCGTACAGCGTACTCTCAACCAGAAACAACCACATCCACATGGAGGAGAACTACATCCAGCACTACAGCATTTACCCAGAACAGAGTATCAATAAATATCTGGACACATAGTTATACATACATTTACACACACACAAACTTACATACATACCACACACTTTACACATATATACACACCAGATCAATTTAGAGTATTAACTTTACCTGATCTCCATGGATTAGATTTTAAAGTGTGATTTAAAATATGTTTATTAAATGGTAATAAAACTTTCAGCATCCAGTATTTTAGTATCTCCTTTTTAATAGAAATAAGAACCTGGTCTTGTAGGACTAAATGCAGTAAATAACCCGTCAGCGGTGGTTCTTCCTGAGGGGGCTGAGATCAATAAGTGTAAACCAACAAATTTCACCTACAGTATAAAAAAAAAAAGTGCGTGTCCTTCAATTGATTCTCAATAGAACCATACTAAAATTTAACTATTTGAACACTAAAAAATATGGTCCTATTCTTTTGGCAGTATTTCTCTATTTTAGGGAATAGAAAAGCCGTGCATAAACAGTTAATACACATTAATGTCATTAATTCATAAATTACGAAATCGTTATAAAAGATATGTATAATGGGATATAAAGACATATAGCATATTATTGTGCTGCACCTTTTATGCTAATTCATGTCCACATGCCTAAATGTGCCATATGGCTGTTTTGCACTTTTAAGGTTAATATATGTATATATATTCATAAATGTAGGCGGTTCTTAAGCTCTATGTTTTGTACGCACGGTCATGATTTAAACAGCTGGTGATAATTACCAATTATTACATTTATACAGATAAATAAGGTACAAATATGAGTAAACTGAGTTTAATATCTTTATTATTCTTCTCCTTATTTTCACTGTTCTTCAATATTCATTATTATTTGGGTGGTGTGGGGTTATTCTCAGGTACAGCAGTGATTAGCAGTGATTAGCATGGTGGTGGTGTATGAGGTGTTAGTGTGTGTTGAGCTGGTACAGTGAGTGGATCAGATACAGCAGCAGTGCTGCTGGAGTTTTTAAACACCTCAGTGTCTCTGATGCACTGAAAATAGTCTACTAACCAGAAATATCCTGCCAGAAATCAGCATTCTCTGAGCAGCATCCTTAGGGCAGCATCCTTTAGGCAGCATCCTTTAGGCAGCGTCCTTTAGTCAGCGTCCATTAGGGCAGCATCCTGTGGGCAGCATCCTGTGAGCAGCATCCTGTGAGCAGCATCCTGTGAGCAGCATCCTGAGAGCAGCATCCTGTGAGCAGCATCCTTTAAGCAGCATCGTTTGGGCAGCATCGTTTGGGCAGCATCCTTTGGGCAGCATCGTTTGGGCAGCATCGTTTGGGCAGCATCCTTTGGGCAGCATCCTTAGGGCAGCATCCTTTAGGCAGCGTCCTTTAGTCAGCGTCCATTAGGGCAGCATCCTGTGGGCAGCATCCTGTGAGCAGCATCCTGTGAGCAGCATCCTGTGAGCAGCATCCTGAGAGCAGCATCCTGTGAGCAGCATCCTTTAAGCAGCATCGTTTGGGCAGCATCGTTTGGGCAGCATCGTTTGGGCAGCATCCTTTGGGCAGCATCTTTTGGGCAGCATCCTTTAGGCAGCATCCTGTAGGCAGCATCCTTTGGGCAGCATCATTTAGGGCAGCATCCTTTAGGGCAGCATCCTTTAGGGCAGAATGCTTTAGGGCAGCATCCTTTAGGGCAGCATCCTTTAGGGCAGCATCCTTTAGGGCAGCATCATTTAGGGCAGCATCATTTAGGGCAGCTTCCTTTAGGGCAGCATCCTTTAGGGCAGCATCCTTTAGGGCAGCATCCTTTAGGGCAGCATTCTGTAGGGCAGCATTCTGTAGGGCAGCATTCTGTAGGGCAGCATCCTGTAGGGCAGCATCCTGTGGGCAGCATCCTGTGGGCAGCACCTTTTAGGGCAGCATCCTTTAGGCAGCATCCTGTAGGGCAGCATCCTATGGTTGGGGGTCATGTGACTGGGAGATAATGTGGAATATGAACCTTTTTTTAGTAAAGCTTTTAAAGTTTAAGAGTAAATAAAGAACAATGTGTGTAGAGAGAAAGAAAAGTGACAGAAAGAGAGAGAGAGAAAGATAGAGAGATAAAATGAGAGAGAGACAGAGAAATAGAGAGAGAGAGGGAGAGAGAGAGAGTGACAGCTGTTGCATGAGGCCCTGATCTGATTAAATCTGTCCATGTCTGCTCAGCATCACCAACCCCCACCACACACACACACACACACACACACACACTCTCTGAACCTCTGCTGTCTGACACTTTTCCAGCTCCAGACAGCTGCCTGAGTCTGAGTCCGGATCAGAATCAGCACACAGCATCTCTGTCCAAACGCAGACGGCGTGTCCTGCAGGCGGAGTGTCCTGAAGATGGATTTATTTACCCTTTGTGAACTGGTGCAACACCCCACCAAATGAAGGAGAAAATGTTTCTATCACATTAAACCAGTGTTATACTAGCTGTGACTGTTCTGGACAGCCAGTCCTGCCTCTGAATATCTTAAACCAATCAGCAGATTCTGCTATTTATAGGTTTCTGTTTGAGTAAAATGAAGATTGTTGTTTTATTCTATAAACTACAGACAACATTTCTCCCAAATTACAAATAAAAATATTCTCATTTAGAGCATTTATTTACAGAAAATGAGAAATGACTGAAATAACAAAAAAAGATGCAGAACTTTCAGACCTCAAATAATACAAAGAAAACAAGTTCATATTCATAAAGTTTTAAGAGTTCAGAAATAATCAATATTTGGTGGAATAACCCTGGTTGGTTTTTAATCACAGTTTTTAATATCATGCATCTTGGCATCATGTTCTCCACCACCAGTCTTACACACTGCTTTTGGATAACTTTATGCTGCTTTACTCCTGGTGTAAAAATTCAAGCAGTTCAGTTTGGTGGTTTGATGGTTTGTGATCATCCATCTTCCTCTTGATTATATTCCAGAGGTTTTTAATTTGGTTAAATCAAAGAAAATCATCATTTTTAAGTGCTCTCTTATTTTTTTTCAAGATGCTGTATTTATATAGCTGTGTAGTGATTACTGGAGGTAATGTAATGCTACATGAGGTGACCAGAAAAAGAAAAGAAAGTGTTTAATACAAGGTAACAATGTCAAGTTTTATGTCAAATATTTTACAGGTCAACAACAGATTTTTGCTATAAGATAAATCTGAGCTGAGCTGTGTTTTCTTCCAGGCTAAGATTGGAGCACGTTCAGCTTGGAAATCTTTTTTTTTAAACTGTTTTTAACTTCTCTACACTTACGAAAAGTAGGTTTCCTACATCACATCGTAAACAGGCCCACGCAAACGCTAACCCACACACAAAAACACATTACCCACAATCCTCGGGCAGGCTGGATCGCTAACTGATCGCTAGTTCCTGAAGCTGACAGAAGTCGTAAGTGAGGCGTTTCAGACGCTCGGTTTCTGCGTTTGATCGGAAAATAAAAGAACTGAATAAAAAACATCTCACTACGCTACGAGCTAACCCACGCAGCGCTCACCTTGAACTGCAGCAGCATTACCCACAACCCCTTTCACATTTATAATTGAGTGTGGCAGCGAACAATGATTCAGTCTAACACTGCAGCGGAACACACACACACACACGCTGCATACTATACGGCTAATAAATGGTGCATTGCAACAGATGGGCTGGGCTACAGATAGCAGATACAGACTATAAATCAACATTACAATACTATTTTTACTTACATTTCTACATCAAACACATTAAGCCAAAATACTTTTCTGGGCCAGTTTACAAAGTTTTCAAAATATATTATAAAACGTGACATAAAATTGGGGATAAATCTGAACTCCAAAGATACAGTCGCTATAAGACCTAAAGATACTCCTCCAAAACTCCAACACTTTAGTCCTAAACCCCACCCTTATCTAAACCCCACCCCCATATAAACCCTCCCCATTCCACCCCTAACCCCTCCCCATCTAAACCCCACCCTTATCTAAACCCCACCCCCATCTAAACCCATCCCCATTCCACCCTCAACCCCTCCCCCACCTAATCCCCGCCCTCATCTAAACCCCTCCCCCACTCTAACCTTAAATCCACCCCATATAAACTCCTGCCCCTAAACCCCTCCCCATTCTACCCCTAAACTCCACCCCATCTAAACTCCACCCACACTCTAACCCTAAACCCCACCCACATATAAATCCCTCCCTCACTTTAACCCTAAACCCCACCCACATACAACCCACTCTCTAACCCTAAACCCCACCCACATATAAACCCCTCCCACTCTCTAACCCTAAACCCCACCCACATATAAACCCCTCCCACACTCTAACCCTAAACCCCACCCACATATAACCCACTCTCTAACCCTAAACCCCACCCACATATAAATCCCTCCCTCACTTTAACCCTAAACCCCACCCACATATAAACCCCTTCCACACTCTAACCCTAAACCCCACCCACATATAAATCCCTCCCTCACTTTAACCCTAAACCCCACCCACATATAACCCCCTCCCACTCTCTAACCCTAAACCCCACCCACATATAAACCCCTCCCACACTCTAACCCTAAACCCCACCCACATATAAATCCCTCCCTCACTTTAACCCTAAACCCCACCCACATATAAACCCCTTCCACACTCTAACCCTAAACCCCACCCACATATAACCCCCTCCCCCACTTTAACCCTAAACCCCACCCACATATAACCCCCTAAACCCCATCCCATCTAAAATCCACCCACACTCTTAACTCTAAACCCCACCCACATATAAACCTTTCCCCGCAATCTAACCCTTAACTCCACCCATATATAAACCCCTCCCCATTCTATCCCTTAACCCCATCATCTCTCTCATTCTACCCCGGAACCCCTCCGTCATCTAAACCCCTGCCCCTTGTACCCCTTTAAACCCCACCTCATTCTATCCCTAAATTCCTACCCCACCCACATATAAACCCCTCCCCCACTCTAACCATAAACCCCACCCATAACGCCTCATCACTTTACCTCACTCTCTCTTCCCATTTCACTCTCTCTCTATCCTTTCCTTGCTTTACCTCTTTCTCTCCTTTCCTCTCTCTCTCTCTTCACTCTATTCTCATGGGCATCCCTGACCCCATTCATCTCTCTCTCTCTCTCTCGCTGTTAAAGGGTGGTGGTATAGCTTGTAGCGATTACACTGCGTTCTCTCTCTCCTCCTTTGAACTGCTTTCATCCTCTCGCTCCTCTTTTCTCTCTCCTCCTCTTCTGTCTCCCTCCTTTCTTTTGTCTTGAAGCGAGGGAGGCCTTCTGGGGATGATTGACAGGTTAACTGGCCCCCAGCCACAACAGAGAGAGAGAGAGAGAGAGAGAGAGAGAGAGAGAGAGAGAGAGAGAGAGAGAGAGAGAGAGAGAGGAAGGGAGAGAGAGAGAGAGAGAGGATAAAAAATGTGAGAGACAGAAATAGACGAGTGAATTAATGAGACAGAATGAGAGAAAGAGAGAGAATTAGTGAGAGAGGGAGAGATTGCACCCTGGTGGTTTAGTGGGTATACTACAGATAAATTAAATAACAGCACCATTCTTTATTACTTGTGATAAAAACACAGAATTTTCAGAAAATTCACTCCTGATCAACCTGTATATCTGGAAAAAAATAAGAGAGCTCTTAAAAATGATGAGTTTCTTTGATTTTACCAAATTAAAAACCTCTGGAATATAATCAAGAGGAAGATGGATGATCACAAACCATCAAACCACCAAACTGAACTGCTTGAATTTTTGCACCAGGAGTAAAGCAGCATAAAGTTATCCAAAAGCAGTGTGTAAGACTGGTGGAGGAGAACATGATGACAAGATGCATGAAAAAAAACTGTGATTAAAAACCAACCAGGGTTATTCCACCAATATTTCTCATTTTCTGTAAATAAATGCTCTAAATTACAACATTTTTATTTGGAATTTGGGAGAAATGTTGTTTGTAGCTTATAGAACAAAACAACAATGTTCATTATATATTATAATTATATATAAAATAATTTAAATCTTATTTTTTTTTTCAAAGCTGTACACGCATCCTATAGAAACTAAAGAGTGCCGCACTGACCTGTTGATGTGATATTCACTTTTCACACAAGAGGTTAATTCTAGCCAGATGCCGCCGGTCACCATCATTACCCGCCACTGCAGTGTTTGGGATGATGGAGCTGCAGTTTGCATCAGAGCTCAGACTGGGTTAGTTCTTCACAGCGAGGAGGAGAAGTGATCACTCGTCTCTTCCGGTAATGTAAGACAGCAAGAGTCTGATAGCTTTCGGCTCTCGGAATAAACACCAGCTGCTTCCCCCCCGGAATATCCGTACACAGAATAAATATCACCCTCACATCAGATACTTATTATTCTGATTTTATTTTACATCATCTGAACCTGCTCTCAAAATATTTACACTGTATGAACATAAAAACTGTACAGAATTCAACGTATCAAACATGAAAAAACGAGAGAGAGAGAGAGAGAGAGAGTACAGTAGGTCATGCTGTTGTTTCTTCATCAGCAGCCGGAGTCTGAGAGAGTGAGAGAGAGAGAGAGAGAAAGTACAGTAGGTCATGCTGCTTCTCTTGCATCAGCAGCCGGAGTCTGAGAGAGAGAGAGAGAGAGAGAGAGTACAGTAGATCATGCTGCTACTCTTGCATCAGCAGCCGGAGTCTGAGAGAGAGAGAGAGAGAGAGAGAGAGAGTACAGTAGGTCATGCTGCTTCTCTTGCATCAGCAGCCGGAGTCTGAGAGAGAGAGAGAGAGAGAGAGAGAGAGAGAGAGAGAGTACAGTAGATCATGCTGCTACTCTTGCATCAGCAGCCGGAGTCTGAGAGAGAGAGAGAGAGAGAGAGAGAGAGAGAGTACAGTAGGTCATGCTGCTTCTCTTGCATCAGCAGCCGGAGTCTGAGAGAGAGAGAGAGAGAGAGAGTACAGTAGGTCATGCTGTTTCTCCATCAGCAGCCTGAGTCTGAGAGGGAGAGAGAGAGAGAGAGAGAGAGAGTACAGTAAGTGATGCTGATAACTGGGTCAGAAGCACTGGGAGCTGCAGAGTCTGAATTCAGTACCAGTATTCCGGTTCTGTTCGGCAGTATCTGTGTTTATTGGAGACGCTTTTTCAGCTCAGTGTCGGGTCTATATATATATTGAAGCACTATGAAGATGAGGGGCGTGAAATAAGCTCCTGCACTTTTCACCCAGACCCTCCTCCAGCTCTTCTTCACTAATCTCACGTCTGACTGGACAGAGGTCTTATATATTTGTCTAGTGTTTATATTTTGCCGTTATCACCAGGGAGCAGAGTGGGTGCACTGGAATTAGAGCTTAGATCGGGCCCAAAATGTTCAGAACGACCCGACCTTAAGCCTCATACACTGTCATTTTCAGCCCGAGGCAGATTTAAACCCCATATTTTTTAAATAATTTAAATATAAATATGTTTTAAAACAGTTTTCAGGCTGTTTAGATGAGAGAAATCTATTCAGAATGATGTTAATTAACATTGCAACACTGAAGAAGCATGGACCTATTATTTAACACAAAGGTTTATTAAGAACAGATCTCTGAAAGATTAAAACCAGATTAAAAATGATCCACAGGCCTAATCATCAGTAAAATGGGCTACAAGAATGATGTCTGAATGACTTTCCTCCTCTAATATAATATATTTTACCATGGTTTAAGAATAGAAAATCCATGCTTAACAAACAAACCAAAAGAAAATGCGTAATACGGACAGGTGGCGCGTGCATTAAGCAGCTGTGCAACTTTTATTTTAAAAACTCAGTTTGATTTGTTGCTTGTGATTACTTGTGATTATCACCTTATAGCTTTATATTGAATAAAAATAGCATAAAAAAAAACAGTCGCCTACGTCACAGATAATTTTCTAGAGCCCGACCCTTTGAGTCGGGCAAAGAATCTAAGCTCTAACTGGAATAACATTCCCCTAATCAAAAAATAAATGAATACTAACAAAAAAATCATCCTACTTGTGCAACTATCGCTATTTTCTTAAATGTGGCGTGGAAGAGGAAGGAGGACTCGTGAGACTCATTGCAAGTACTCAACAGCTCTTTATTAACAGGCTTGCCACTCACTTATAGCCTTTAACAAGGCTAGGAGAGCGAAACCCAACTACCACCACATCACAAACAGCCCTGAGGCCAACAACCCAGCTATCCAGCACAGAGATGGTAGGTCCCCTTAACCCACCCAAAACATACCCCCATAATGCCCCGCTGGCCCCGGATTACCATGACCCGCCCCCACAGGCACACTACAAGCTGGCACACACACACACACACACACACACACACACACACAGACGCCACAATATAATGTATTCGGACATTTCATCTAATCAGTGAATTCAGCTACGTCACATTGGAGACATTCTCTAGAACCCTTTTTAGGCAAGTTTTATTTTTTATTTTTTTGCCCAAAATTACTCTCACGTAAAGATAAAGAGATCTCATCAGCTCTAATATTAACAAATTCAGTTGCTTTTAGAACAAGCCGTTTAAGGGCTCGGTCACTGTTATGCAAATAAACTCTTAACTAAACTAAACTCTTAGCTAGTATTCGAACGCTCTTATATTTCCCTCATCAGTTATAACACATACATAGAAAGGGCAACAGTGTAGACGGCTGTGATTCATTTGGCAAACAACAGGTCATTGTTGCCCTTTCTACTGTACGTATGTGTTATAACTGATTATTAATGATTTATAAGGCATTTAAAACCTAATTAGTAACCATTAATAAACTAATTTTAAACCATTTATAAACCCTTTATTAAGGTAGTCTTATTTTAAAGTAAATAAATATTAAAAACAGGTCTTTAAAAATAAGAACCCCCGTTCTGAATCTGGCGAGTGAATAATTGCCCCAGTCAGTCAGAGTTTTCCTCATCTTTAATTCTCCTCTGATGAGGTTCTGACCCGTCAATAGATGTATTGATCAGCGGTGTGAAAGAAAGGCAGGGATCGAAGGCGGGGCTGCTGCCGGGGTGAAGCTGATGCAAAGCCAATAATCAATAATTTAGGCCCCCTGTCACAGTTAATCAGTATCTAAGTCTTATTGGTTCTGATCTAATCTATAAAGAGCAAAGCATCCAAACAAATGAGTGTTAAAAACAGGAATTAGATACATATTTGGACCAAATTATAATATTCTGTTCATTAATCAGATTCTGCAATCAGAATTAGGTCGGTCACGATACGATTTTTTTGTGGACGATATATTGTCCCCAAAATTATTCTGATACACGATAATTTTTGTAATTTTAAGACTATTAAATGCCACTGAGAAAATGATAAAAGTTCAAAATTTAAATTAATCATTTTATCATAATTTGTTTTTTTTGGGGAATTATTTACTTATTTCTTCGCCTACTTTACTCCACACTGTGTGTATATGAGTCACAGTTATTGAAGCACGACTGACTAAAATACTGTTCACGGTTATGTATGTGATCAAACATAAAAATAAACACAACAGACGAAATCACGATTAACAAATATTATTGTTGATTATGTTCATTTATTGTACGATAAATCGATATTGCAATTATTGTGACAGACCTAATCAGAAATTACAATAATTAAGATGATCTACTTAATATCAGTTTTCTCCTGACTAGAGATGTGTTTTAGATGAAGAACCTGGTGAAAAAATATTAAACAGAGATACAGTTTGATATATTGCAATTGAAACTGCTATAATAACTGTTTTATTTGGAAAATACAAATAAAAAATGTTTCTAACATTTATTTAGACTTATCAAACCATTTTTATTTAGCCATCAAACCAAACTGAACTGCTTGAATTTTTGCACCAGGAGTAAAGCAGCATAAAGTTATCCAAAAGCAGTGTGTAAGACTGGTGGAGGAGGAGAACATGATGCCAAGATGCATAAAAACTGTGATTAAAAACCAACCAGGGTTATTCCACCAAATATTGATTATTTCTGAACTCTTAAAACTTTATGAATATGAACTTGTTTTCTTTACATTATTTGAGGTCTGAAAGTTCTGCATCTTTTTTGTTATTTCAGTCATTTCTCATTTTCTGTAAATAAATGCTCTAAATGAGAATATTTTTATTTGGAATTTGGGAGAAATGTTGTCTGTAGTTTATAGAATAAAACAACAATGTTCATTTTACTCAAACATAAACCTATAAATAGCAAAATCAGAGAAACTTATTTTATTAATTTATATTTACTTTATTTTCTATACTGTTCTATACTATTTTTTCCTTTTTAATAATTGATACTGTATTATAAAAATTAATATCGCAATACTGAAGTGTGTTAATATATTTTTACACCTGTATTCCCCACCTTCACACACACACAAAGTATAAACAGTCCAGAATTTGAGATAAACACTCATTTATTAATGAAAACAGAGTGGATTAATCTCTAAAATCAGATACAGCAACAGAACTCACTGACACAAACGGACGAGTCCAGGAGTATCTTTACACTCATTACACTCATTAGTCCCGTTCACACCTGGTATTAACATTAATCCTGATCTGAACACCTGGTGTTGAGTATTACCTTACTCATCTTTGTTATCTTATGCTCAGCTAACCCGCATGGATGGCGGACGGTGTGGTATCGCGATTATTTAAAAACAGAACCAATTCGAAGTCTGGACACGCCTCCTAATTCAATTTCTATTTATCATAATACATAATAAATCCTGTAGTAACTTAAAAACAGGGTTAAACAAACTAAAATACTCTGTGAAGTATTTAGATACTCTTATCTGAGGAGCTGTTTGTTAACTTGTGGTTTCTGACGCTGAAAACTCTGATTAACTCATCCTGTACAACAGAGGAAACTCTCGCTCTTCCTGCTCTTTCCTGGGGTGGTCCTGATGAGTGCCAGTTCCATCATTATAATGTTTATGATGGTCTTTGCAGTGACTGCACTTGTAAATACTTTCAAAATTCTTCTTTTCGGATTGACTGACCTTCATTATTATCAGTATTTTATTCTTTACTTAGTTGAAAATTTATTCTCATAACCTGGATTCGAACATTACTCAAATATTCACTATTCACTGTATACCTGTAACTCTACCTCTTCTCTACTTTACTTTAACTGATGCTCTCAAACACTTTATTAAGAGACAAGAAATTCAAGTTATTAACTCTTGATGAGTTCAGCACAGCTGTTAACTGAAAGCCTGAATTCCAGGTGACTCTACCTCATAAAACTGACTAAAAAACAAGTGATCATCTAAGCAAGAGGTGCTTCTTTGAAGAATCTAAAATGTTTAACATGTTTTTGGTTTACTAAATAATTCCATATCGTCGCTATCCAATGAAAAACCTGATTTTAACAACATAATTTAAACAGACAAACTGTCCCTTACACTGTGCCAAGATTGCTTGATAAATGGACCAATAGAAATATCTCAAAATGACCTGAAATAAACTCTTTTTACAAGTTTAAAAAGATTAAATGTTTTTTTCTCACCTGTAAAGTTGCTGTTTAAGAGATACTTGTTTTTCATTGGACAGTAATTACATGTTTTTCTTCATGGTTTAGATCTTACATCTTAAAATAATGAAAAAACACTGAATTTAAGGTGTGTCCAAACTTTTGACTGGTACTCACAACTTTACTGAAGCCTTATGTTCAATATGTCCAGAAGCTCCGCCCACTTCTTTACTGGATTTGGAGGGAATCTGGGATAAAGAACAATAATACAGTGGAAACACAGCGTATTGTACTCCGACCAATCAGTATCCCAGATCTTTTTTATGGGAAGAAATAGACACAGAAGTCCTATCTAGATGGAGGTTCTGGGGTAATTTCTCTCTTTTATTGGGGTTTTTATCCTCTGTGATTTTATTCCCGTCCAGAACGATCATGTAGGTGTTTTTCTCAGACGTCCTCTGAGAAAATTACAGGCTGAATTATCTACTGTTTTTCTCTGAATTCCTTGGTCCTCTGGTAATTTTAGTCCCGTCCGGACGCACATCTCTGAGTTTCGTCTCCTCGCCTTTAACAAAATAGATATTTGTCCACTGCCGCGCACCATAATTACACTTTGATCGCCACGGTTTCCACAGAGATCCACGTTTAAAAACACAACAGTGAGTGGAAATGGAGGAGCTACTGAACAGCGTGATGTCATGTGACCGAGAAAAACTAAAGCCTAAAAACTCACTGATCCTCGTGTTTTTTCAATTTTTACAAAGGAAGAAGATGCTGCACTATTATGATCTGATCACCAGGGACACATGTTAAAGCCAGGTGTGAACGGGTTCTCTCTCACACACACACACACACACACACACACACACACACACACACACACACACACACACACACACACACACACACAAAATGTTAAGAACAGTCAGGTGTATGGCACTGGTGTACTCAGGTGTACTCAGGTGTACTAACGAGCACTGAGACTGCATTAACTCTCTATGGCACTTCACACTCTTACAGCTGTGAGTATCTACAATAAGAGTGAGACAGATTAAATAATGTACTGTACAGAGATCTGAGGAGGAAATCTACATTAGGAACCATCTCTACTGTACAGGAAATATTTAATATTATAAATAAGGGGTGTTTTATTTATCAGAGACAGTGTTAGTGAAGAATATGACAGATCTTATGGGATTAGACAACAAAACCATGTAATAAAAATTATTTTCATAGCAGGCCTGGAGCCCAGCAGTACTGCTGAACCTCCCTGTAGAAGATGTGACTGATGATTCTGTGATTATTGGACCATAACTGCTGATTATTAACTAATATTACAGATAAGAAGACGAGTCTGTAATGAAATGAATTGGAGGAATTGATGAGTGAACAGCTCTCAGTTCTTTAAGTAGTAATTTAAGTATTTTTCACACTATAAAGTGCACTTAAAAAAAAAAAAAAAATCGCCAGTGCTCCTTATGTATAAATTCTACCAGTCAGGTATTAAGGAGCAGTAAAGCCACTCCACTGAAGTTTCTCCAGCACCGGAACTGGAGCAGTATTAGCCTTAGCATTAGCTGCTAACCATGCTAAGCGCTAGCTCTATAGTCATTTAGAGACAAGTATATCAGACTGTAGTCTGCATGTTTAACGTATTAAAATAAGCTACTATCACCCAGGCTTACTGGAACACTCAGGGTTCCTCAGTGTAGTGCTATCAGCCGGCATTTGCTAGGGCTAAATGTGGCTAGCAGTTAGCTGCTAATGCTAACGCTAATGCTGCTGCACGCAGCCTTAGTAGAAATCTGGAAATCTAAACTTACTGTAAATAAAAGATTAAAAAAAAAACAGTTTTTAGGAGAGAAATCTGTATAGATTAACATCCAGCTCTTGTGTGACCTTAAAGGAAAATTAAATATATATATAAGATAGAGATTTACAGTTTTGTTCACTAAGCTTAGCTTTTTTTAATTTATTTAATCTACCCCTATTTTTATAATCCAGTGCGCTTTATAGTGCGAAACATAATCTACTAATCTAAACCCTGTTTATTCCTGTGATTAGTCTCATATATATTACCTGACAGGTATCTGGATTATATCCTAATAAGACATTAAATATTTTCTGGGATTAGTTTGGGTGGATTTTAATGTGGTTTGGTCGTATTCAGGTGTAAACCGGGTATTCTGAGGTATTTAAAAGCTGAAATGGATCTGCAGACCAGTGGAAGAGGGGTTGTTCTCTATTGATTATTGATTGATTGATTGGGGACTATAGCTGTGGGATGGGGGGCAGGTTGAGGGAGTGCAGGGCGCTGTGGTAAAGTTCTCTCAGAGCTCTGAGCAAAAACAACCTGCAGAACATCTGATTAAAGAGGTGAGGTAACGGCTCCTGCAGAGAGAGAGAGAGAGAGAGAGAGAGAGAGAGAGAGAGAGAGAGAGAGAGAGAAAGAATAAAGAAATAAAATAAAAGAAAGAGTGCATGAGTGACGAAGAGAAAAAAAGAGAGGGAGAGAGAGAGAAAGAAAGACAACGATGGAAAGAAAAAATGTGAAGGAAATCGAGAGATGGATAAAGAGAAAAAGAAGAAAAAGAGTGAG
>NC_064419.1:49761033-49788533 GCF_023375975.1 Astyanax mexicanus | reverse complement strand
AGATATCCAAAAGCAGTGTGTAAGACTGGTGGAGGAGAACATGATGCCAAGATGCATGATAAAAAAAACTGTGATTAAAAACAAACCAGGGTTATTCCACCAAATATTGATTATTTCTGAACTCTTAAAACTTTATGAATATGAACTTGTTTTCTTTGCATTATTTGAGGTCTGAAAGCTCTGCATCTTTTTTGTTATTTGTTATTGGTGTATAAGACGCACTTTTGATTGTTGGGAAAATTAAAGGATTTTAAGTGCACCTTATAGTGCTAAAAATATGGTAATAGTAAAATACAGTGTGTGAGAGTGTGTGTGTGTGTGTGTGTTTGTGTGTTACCTTGCTCCACTCCTTTCTCATAGCTGCTGAATAAAGTGTGCAGTCTAGCACAGTTATACATAACGAAAACTCCGCCCCTCGGGCCCTTAGTGGACACACCCCCTTCACGCTGCACATCAAGAGTGACCTGAAAAATACCAATTCATAATAAAGCAATGTGCATTAATATACAAACACAAATACCCACACCCAACAAGATTTACCCTCTGGGATCAATAAAGTATCAATCTATCTCTCTATCTATCTCTCTATCTATCTCTCTATCTATCTCTCTATCTAACAGCTGTGCTGAACTCATCAAGAGTTAATTACTTGAATTTCTTGTCTCTTAATGTGTTTGAGAGCATCAGTTAAAGTAAAGTAGTGAAGAGGTAAATCAGGGGTGTCCAACCTTTTTTTGTTGGAACCAGAAGGAGAAATATATTTGAAGTCACGGGCTAAAGACTCTGTAATAAAACAAATAATGAAATATACCACTTTAAATAATACATTTACCTGATTACTTTCATTTACACACCATTTTACTTGATTCACTATCTTTATATTTGACAGTGTTGTGTAAACTAAGATTTTTCAAATTGATGTTTAATTTCATGATGTTTCTTAATATTAAACTCTTTAATTACGGCAACTTTCAGACTCATTTGCCCTTTTCTGCACTAAAACTGCGCACTCTCTCCGCTTTTAGACTCTTTGGCTGTTTTTTTTTTTGTGCTAGAAATGCGCACTCTCTCCGCTTTTAGACTCTTTGGCTGTTTTTTTTTTTGTGCTAGAAATGCGCACTCTCTCAGCTTTTAGACTCTTTGGCCCGTTTTTCTGCGCTAGAAATGCGCACTCTCTCTGCTTTTAGACTCTTTGGCCCGTTTCTGACACCTAGTG
The DNA here is from genome assembly GCF_023375975.1 of Astyanax mexicanus. Lineage (NCBI taxonomy): Eukaryota > Metazoa > Chordata > Actinopteri > Characiformes > Acestrorhamphidae > Astyanax > Astyanax mexicanus. The sequence continues at coordinate 49,787,317 of NC_064419.1, read as the reverse complement.
TTCAAACTTCTCACATTATAAAAACCTGCTTAACAGCGGGCCAACTTTCATTCTATTTCTAAAATACCTCGCGGGCCGCTCCAAAAAAGGAAACGGGACGCAAATGGCCCGCGGGCCGTAGTTTGGACACCCCTGAGGTACAGTTACAGGTATAGGTGAATAGTGAATATTTGACTAATGTTCTAATCCAGATTATGAGAAGTGAGAACTACTCAACTAAATACAGAAAAGAAATAAAAAAAAAAATCTAGAATTTTGTAAGTATCCTGAAGTTCAGTCACAAAAATTTTATTATATAATGATGGATCAGCAAGGTTGAAGGGGGTTAGCCCCAATGCTAATAACCAGCCTCAGTGAAGCTGGACACAGCAGGACTAGCTGTTAGCATCGTGGCTAACCTGCTCCAAACCCCTGGACTCACTGGGCTGGTGTGAACAGTGGACAGCAGCTCAAACCGAACTGTAGCACAGGTCATCACCCTGATGATGTCATCCCACGTCTGACCTACAGTAAAAATAAACATTTAAAAATTATATTTATAAAATATTTTAACTCATTTTCTTACTGTCCAGAAAGCTCCGCCCCTTACCTTCCACCTGATCTCCATACTTCATTTCTGACGCCTCCTTCATCTGAGCTCTTCTTAACCTGAATTAAAGAACGTGATCACAAGACATTTGAACAAGACATGTAAATTAATAATAATATTATTATTTTCATATAATCTACTTCGTACATTATACGGACAAGGTATTGGGACAGAGCACATTACTGTTATTGTGTTGTTAGTATCTATCATTTGTTTACCAAACCAGAAAAATAACCCTAAATTAGATTTATAATTTATAATCTAAAGAATGTGTAACTTACTGTAGATACTGAGCTGAACTCATCTGAGTGCCTGGAGTCTTTACTGGACCACAGATTACCAGCCTCTGAAAGAGAGAGAGAGAGAGAGAGATTATTATTAATATTATAATTGTTGATGTCACACCTTATATATATTTTGTTTCTTTTCCAATCTTATGTATTTAATTTGTACACTAATTTGTGTTTATTTATTATTATTATTATTATTATTATTATTATTATTATTATTATTATTTAATATCTGTTTACTTAATATCATTTGCTTTGGCAACAGTGTATAGAATAACATTCATGCCAAAAAAGCACCACTGAACTGAACTGAGACAGAGAGACAGACAGACAGACAGAGAGACAAACAGAGACAGACAGAAAGAGAGCAAGACAGAGAGAGAGAGAGAGAGAGAGAGAGACAGACAGAGAGAAAGACAGAGTAAGAGAGACAGAGAGAGAAATAGAGAGAGAGAAAGACAGAGATAAAGACAGAAAAGGGACAGACAGAGCGAAAGAGAGAGAGAGAGACAGACAGAGAGACAGTCAGATAGAAAGACAAAGAAAGAGAGCAAGACAGAGAGAGAGAGAATTATAAAGACAGACAGAGAGAAAGACAGAAAAAAGGCAGACAAACAGCGAGACAGAAAGACAGAGAAAGAGAGAAAGAGAGATTGTGAATATGAAACTGTTGTTACTCCAGAACACAGTAACGTGTTGGCAGTATCAGCAGTCAGTGTGTGAGACGGGTGATGGGCGACAGGTAATGGTAGGCTGGTGAGACAGACCTGTGTGGCTGTGGCTCCTGTCGCTCTCCACAGCATGGCCGTCTGCTGCTGGCGGAACTCATCCTGACAGGAAGTGACATGCAGCACTGTGGCCATCGACACCTGCAGCACAAACACACCTTCAGTCAGATCACTCAACTACACCTGTACACCTGTCTCACCTACCGGGAGAAGATCAGTAACTCACCTCCACCTCACACACACCAACTACTGATACACTGATATATAAAAAAATATTATACCAATACCAAAACAGAACAAAAAACGTCAGCCGTGCAGACTGATTTAGGTATGTGTCAGTGTGTCTTCGCTATCGTAACGACAGGAAAAGTACACCTTGCCCAAAAGTCATGTACTAATTCTCCTAATTAATCATGGGTGTGGTTAATTTTGGGTGCAACATGAAATAAACCAATCAGAGTGTCTCTTGCTCATCATTGCCTTAAAGAGTCAGGTGAGCTCTTAACATTAGAGAAAACACTGCAATATCATTTTAAAGCACTAAAGTTATTCTTTAGTATAAATATTTGGTCAATCCACTTATTAATGTGCTTTTTGCCATTTAGATTAGAGAAATTCTGTGCTTCCTGAATCCTTCAAAAATGCATCCCAACAAAGTTTTTCCTAACAAATAAAATAAAATGGAAGCAGAAATGAGGAATGTGGTGTAAAATCAGGTAAATCAGGTAAACATAGATTATGTTATTAGTGTGAAACTCACTGGGAAATCTGCCGTAGCTCTGTCCAGGTGAGCCAGGTGACACAACGCCTCCCTCTGCACTGTGGAGCGAGAGAGAAAGTTACATAATTTGTCCAAAAAATGTGATATTTATTGCTGAAAATAGTGCGATGCTGTGCATCAGAGCACTGCTGTGATCAGTGCAGGGAGTGAGGGAGAGAGCCAGCAGGGAGAGCCAACAAACGGCAGGTTTAAGTTCATTTTTATTCACTACTTGCATGTAAATATATATGAGCTGTACAGGACTAGGATAGTACTAATATTAGCTGAGCTACTTTAGCTTTAGCCGCAATTCTCTGTGTACTTATGACTACTATTGATGCACATATATTGTGCTTTGTTTTGTACATATATCAGTGGCATGCCGCCGACCTACACATAGATTTATAAGAACTACATATTCTCTGTCTCAACTACAACAGCTACAAACTACAAAATCAATGCTGAATTTTCCTACCAGTACAGCCGGCCAACAAATATCACTCATTTGTATGATTACCAGTTGCCAGATCCGCCAAAACATTAAGTACACACAGAAACTCAGCAGTCAGACGGCCTATTATTGTGAATTAGTTTGAATTGAGAATTTGAAAAGGCTTTTTAATATGATGTGACTGATATTTGTCTGATTTGCATTCGCAATTCCATGATAGATAACTATTGAATTAATCCAGCAGAAGGGTCCATGCAGACACACAGGGGAGGAGCTATTTTAAAAAGTTTTGATTGGTTAAAACAGCTGTCAGTCAGATAAGAGTCCTGTAGCAACTGAAAAACACAGACTAATGCTTTAAATTAGTTTTTGTTTTTTATTTTAGTTCATTTATAAAATATATACCTATAGTTTACAATAACTATAATATATATTTCCTGATTAAATATTATATAATGATTTACATGCCCCTATTGCCACCCCTTCTCTGAAGGGTTAGAAAGGTCTTACTGCACACCACTAACATACAGGCTTTTTCATTCATGCAACCATGAAAAAAAAGTGGCAAAATGAGTGACAATCTGTGAAAACCTTGTATGAAGTATTCAGAGCAACAGGAGTCAGTAATTATAAGAGTTTTTCTATATACCGTATTTTTCGGACTATAAGGCGCACTTAAAAACTTTTAATTTTCACAAAAATTGACAGTGCGTCTTATAATACGGTGCGCCTTTTGTATGGATTTTACTCGTCAGGTTGTAAGGAGCAGTAAACACACACTCCGTGCAGCGTTATACAGAGTTTCAGTGCTATACAGAGTCCAGAGCCGTGCAGCTCCGAGGCTGGAGCAGCAATAGCATTAGCTAGATGCTAACCGCTAAGCTAGCTAACTTTTTCACTGTTCAGAGATCAGTATTATCTAAATTTAGTACTTTTAATACTGCTGGAGCAGTATTATTAGAGTTAGATGCTAATCGCTAAGCGTTCCCTGTTCAGAGGTGAGTTATCGGCCTGTAAGTCTGTGCTGCTTTGCCTGGCTAGCATTAGCTAGATGCTAAGCGCTAACTCTCTCAGAGGTGAGTTTTATCAGCCTGTAATCTGCTTGTTTACAGTGTTAAAACAAGCTACGGGGGACGAATCGCTAGCTAATATCTCACTGTCTTACCAGAACACGCAGGATTACTCAGTGTAACGCTGTCGTTTAAGTTTGGGTTAACTTTACTAGTTTAGGTGACTAGCTAGCGTGCTAGCGGATAGCTATGCTAACGCTGGTGCAGCAAGCCTTAGTGGACATCTGGAAATCTAAGCTTACTGTAAATAAACTGAAGCACGTTACTCACCCAAATAAACAGTTTTCAGGAGAGGAATCTGTGTAGATTAATATCCAGCACTCGTTTGACTTTGAAAGAGCTAGATTTGTATACTGAGACGCTCCACCGGCAAGACACCCCCCCCCCCGCCATGGCGCCACCCCTGTTCACTTTGATATAGGCACCCTTTCTAGTGTCACTTAATGCGCCTTATAATGCGATGCGCCCTATGTATGGAAAAATAGCAGAAAATAGGCGTTCTTTGATAGTGCGTCTTATAATACGGTGCGCCTTATAGTCCGAAAAATACGGTAGATAAAAGATGAACCACATCACTGTTATAATAATCCTGTTACAGTGTCTCACCTGTGCAGGTACCCAGACTGGGGTCGTACCCCTGCAGCTCCACCTCCTCCATCACTCGCTTCAGATTTATCTTCAGTTCTTCCTTCATCCCTCCATCAACTCCCTCCATCTCCTCCCCTCTGCTCCCCCTCTTCCACCGCTCCCCCTCCCTCTCTCTGTAGATACACTTCTCCAGCACGCTCCTCATCTCCTCCTCTCGCTCCTCATTGGTCCAGCTCACGGACGCGGCCGGCCAATCGATGCCCAGCGTCCTGAGGAAGCTGATGATGTCACTTTCTTCAGGCAAGGCCGGACAGAAGGACACGGAGTAACTGGACAGAAGACAAACACAAAAACAGTGTGTTACAAACAGATTTACTGTTATTCTCACTCTGTAACAATTAAATTAATACAATAATGCATTTACTCTTTAAATATCGTATTTTTCACACTATAAGCTGCACTTAAAATCCTTTAATTTTCCCCAAAATCATCAGAGCTCCTTATAATCCGGTGCTCCTTATGTATGAATTCTATCAGTCAGGTATTAAGGAGCAGTAAAGACACTCCACTGAAGTACAGAGTTATACAGGAGTTTCAGTAAAGTTTCTCCAGCACCGAGACTGGAGCAGCATTAGCATTAGCCGCTAACTGCGCTAGCTCCTTCACCATTCAGAGATGAGTATTATCGGCCTGTAGTCTGCTGCTAACCCTGGCTAGCACTCCCAGATCACTTTGCCGCTAATGCTAATGCTCCAGCCTTAGTGCTGGAGAAATTTGTTAATCTACGTTTACTGTAAATAAATGGAAGCACTTTACTCACTCAAATAAACCTTTTTTAGGGAGAGAAATCTGTGTAGATTAACATCCAGTGCACATTTGACCTTTCGACTTTAAAAGAAAGTCTTTTTTTTTTTATTACAGTTCTGTTTACTTAGCTTAGCTTAGCTCAGCGGCGAGACCTGCTGAATTAGAAGTTCCTTGTAGTGTCTCTTAAAATACACTTTATAATCCAGTGCACCTTATGTATGAAAACAGACCAGAAAATAGACGTTCACTGATAGTGCGCCTTATAATACAGTGCGAAAAATATGGTACATGTATTAAAGAGTTCTACACATGTAATACCTCTATGTAAGTTAATTATTAAGGGGCCTATTTTAGTGATCTATCCTGTAGTTGAGCCATTAATCATACAGCTTAATTTAAGTTGCGTCAGTGCTTCTTTTTGCTGTCGTAATTTGCTGTCGTAATGATGGGAAAAGTACATCTTGAGCAGCTCAAAACGCTCAAAAGGAATGTGACGTAAGGTAAATTAAGTAGATACTCCCATCTCAATCGTTTATACTAAGAATTTTTACCCCATGTGAAATTGTGTAATCCTATATTTTCCTGGCAAAAATCATGAGACACCATACTTGTCAGTATATCTGTTCTGTGCGTGTGATGTAATGTGTAAACTGCACTGGATGGTGATGATAATGATGGTGTTTGAGGTGGTGAAATAAAGTCGTTATCTTTAATTACGATGTTTCTGCGACATATTTTGCACAACACTGCACCTGTTGAGTGTCATCCCCCCAGAACCAAACTACACACATTTCCACACACACACACACACACACACAAAGACACACACACCTTGCGTGGCTCAAAAACCTTAAAAGATATGTGAAGGCAGTGAATAAATTGAGTAGTCACTCCCATCTCAATCATTTATACTAAGATTTATTACCCTGTGCGTAAATTAAATTGTGCAATCATATAATTTACTGATGCCCTGTAGCAAAAATGCATTACACCATGTCTCCAGGTAACACTTATCCCGTCTGGCACGTGGCAAAAATCATGGGACACCACAATCCTGGCGTGTCAGTATATCTGTGCTGTGTGATGGGTGATTGGTGATTATATTGATGTACTGACCCCTGTCTCCGGAGCAGGGCTGCGATGTGATCAGCGATGAGAACGGTGCGAAGCTGCCCCAGTGTGAGCGAGTCTGGGGTGGGCGGGGCCTGTTTGGCGTGCAGGGCGGGGCAGTTGATGAGGACACGCCCCTGTCTTTGAGCCGCAGGTCTCAGGTACGCAGTCATTCCACACAGAACCCCTCCGAAAGCTTCACTGCGGCTCACAGAAACCCGCAGACCCTCCGCCGTCACCTCGCACCCCGACACCGGCAAAACACCGGCACCACAGAGAGACCGGATCCGGCTCAGAACCGCCGACGGAACCTGCAAAATCACGTACACACATATTATATAACTACACCTGTAATAATATCACATTATAGAGTTATCATACACTTTATCTTATCGTGCCACTATGATCGGGAGACTGCTGGTCAGAATCCCGGTCATGCAGCTTGCCATCAGCTGCCGGAGCCCTGAGAAAGTACTATTGTCCTTGCTTTCTCTGGGTGGGTACAGTACAGTAGATGGCGCTCTTCTTTCCCCTCATCACTCCTAGGGTGATGTGGATCAGCACAAGGCTGCGTCTGTGAGCTGATGTATCAGAACCGAGTCGCTGTGCTTTCCTCCGAGCGTTAGCGCTGTGATGCTACTCTGCAATGCTAAAGCATCAGCAGCAGCTCAAAAGAGGCGGAGTTTGACTTCACATGTATTGAAGGAGGTGTGTGTTAATCTTCACCCTCCTGGTGTTGGAGCATCACTAGTGATAGGGGGATATACAGCTGAATGTGTGGCCTTTAATATAAAAAAAAGCCTAAATATTGACTTTTTTCAAAAGTCAGTTTGGAGCATTTCTATTGGTTCAGGAAACTGAGGTAGGGAGGTCGGTAGGGAGGTCGGTAGGGAGGTCGGTAGGGAGGTCGGTAGGGAGGTCGGTAGGTAGGGAGGGAGGTAAAAGGCATCTATGATTTTCCTATTTCATTTTCTGCCGATAGATAGATAGATAGATAGATAGATAGATAGATAGATAGATAGATAGATAGATAGATAGATAGATAGATAGATAGATAGATAGATAGATAGATAGATAGATAGATAGATAGATAGATAGATAATTATACTAATTATATATGAATAGAAATGTGATATACATAAAAACAGGGACTGATATCATACACAATCTGATATATGATATGATAAAAACATAACAATAAGGTTTATAGATAGTTATTTATAGCATCTAAAACATCAAAGCATGATGTAAATTTACAGTAAATAGTAAATATGTAATTGTGCATGTTAGTAATGTGTGTATTTAAATTAATAATAAACACAATATAGTTGCACTCTTACTGCTTCAGTAAACTGCACTGGATGAAGATGATGATGTTTAAGGTGGTGAAATACAGCTATTATGCTCCTCCTTGAATAACGATATTTTTACGATATTTTTTTGCACAACACTGTACCTGCTGAGTGTCATTCACTCAAACAAACTACACACATTTTCACACACACAATCACTCAATCCACTCAACCAGACAGGTACATTTCTTGAATTTAATTTGCACACAAAAGATAATTTGTTCAGCAGATTTTGACTTACTAATAAGCGAATTTTTCAAAAGCTTGTATTAACAGTTTTTTTTAATATATTATCTATATTTACAATATATAACCCAGCCCTGCACGGTCCAAGCAAACATCTATAAAACTTTATAAATATATATAACTTAATAAAAATAAATTAACTTATTCACATTGTTTTCATTATAAAAATACTATAACATATTTACACTGATTATATCACTGGCTGTTTTGCTGTTTTTGACCCAAATCTCTGTGGTTAGTGAGGAGTTAATAACCGTCGCTGCAGGCGCCGAGCGGTCGCTCAATAACGGCAATGTCATCTGTCTGAGTCCCGCCGTCCCACTGTCCTGTTCACAGCCCAGTCTGACACACAAACCCTGCGTTAGGGAAGCACGATGATACCGGAATTATATCGGTATCAACCGATAATTGTTCTTTTTTTTTTTTTGATGTCGTGATCTTTCAAACCAATTCTTGCTGACGTTAGCTAAATAAATGTAAAAAAAAAAAAACATAATTTATCATAACTAATTTCTTAGGAAGATAAACAGTAATGTATATAAATGTTATATTAGTTTGTAAAGTTATAGCAGGGTGTGTAGTCTCTCTCTATAAGTTATAAAAGTATATACCAGCATCAGCAGATAAAATACATGTTTAACTTTTATTTTTCTGATTTTTTATTTATATTTAAAGACGATACTTGCTGATGTATTTATTGCATGCTGGAAAAGGACCGCGCTAAATAAAAAAAATAAATAAATAAAAAAAAGATGAGAGATCTGTAATATTTTTTACAGGGTTTAACTGTTATTAGTGTGATTGCAGAAGGCTATTATTTTATTACTATTTTCTTTTTATTACCATTATTCCACCCGTTTTTTCCCGCTTACAGTAATGTGTGTGTATAGAGGAGCTACTGGATAAACCAGCTACTGGTCAAAAGTTTGGACACCTTGCATATCAGCCAGTGCTCCAGTACTGTGTGTGTGTATGGAGGAGCTATCGGATAAACCAGCTACTGCTCAAAAGTTTGGACACCTGTATATCAGCCGGCACTCAGGTACTGTGTGTGTGTATGGTGGAGCTCTTGGATAAAGCAGCATTAGGTCGAAAGTTTGGACACCTGTATATCAGCCGGCACTCAGGTACTGTGTGTGTATGGAGGAGCTATTGGATAAACTAGCTATTGATCAAAAGTTTGGACACCTCAACAACCAGGTGAAATCTAGTTAGTTATTTTACTATAAATGTAGAATAAAACAGATTGTAATGTGATTTATTCTCTTGCTGTGCTCTCTTCTGTTCTCTTCTATCAGCCCCAGCATGTTTTAACACCTCCAACAGCTCCACCATGCTGCCTCCATCTGCTCTCCCGGGCTAGAGTTACCGTACCCCTCTAACCCCGGCTCTCTCCACCGCTAACCCCCGGCTCCATCTACCGCTAACCCCCAGCTCCCACCGCCGCCTCCCCGCAGCAGGGCCCCGGCTCCAGCCCGTCCCCCACACCCCTCACCTGTCCGCCGGCGTACAGCGTGCTCAGCACCGTGTTGGGCGCCAGGAAGTCCCGGTTCCGGAGGTTCTTAGCGCTGCTCTCTTTAAACCAGAGCTTGTCACGGTCTCCGGCGCTCCTCTCCCCGCTGTCAGCGCGCTCCGCCTCGGCGTGGTTCTCCGCGTCTCTCCGCAGAGCGAACCGCAGCGCCGCCACGGTGGAGGACACGCGGAACGGGGGGGACGGTTCCTCGCTCTCCATCCTTCTCCAGCTGTCTGTCTCTCACTCAGTCTGTCTCTCTGTATGTCTCACGGTGTCGACATCGCCTCCGCGGGTTCTGCAGGGCTGGGTTCGGTTCGGTTCGGTTGGTTAAGACGCCGCAGGGCCGCGGGTTCTGATTCTGCCACTGTCTTTAAGAGAGTCGGTGGCTTTGGTCAATCACACCCGGAACCTTAGCGCGGGGGAAATGTTTCAGAGGGGCGCGTTTATCTGTAGGACACTGGTTATTAAAAGGCGCCATCTTGGGAGTGCTGTGCAGTGCTAAGGAGAAAAACATAAATATAAAGAAAAACAGATAATTTTTTACCTTTATTATAATAAGAATTATTATTTAAAATATGAACTATATCGTTTATTTTAAGAGCTTAATACATTAACTATTTTACAATTTAAATGATAATAAAAAAATAAAAATATATATTTTTGACCTTCTCTCCCATAGGCTTAAACTACAATTCCAGTCCAATAACTGTAGCTTATCTATATAAGTATTAGTTATTAGGGCTCTCAGTCGATTAAAACATTCATATATAAAAAAAAAATGATCACGCAATCTATTATGATTAACCTCGATTCAGTGCATTTTTCATCCTTAAAATGAATAAATTAGTAAAACTATGTTTTAAGATTTAAATGTACAATGGAAGAATCAGTGTTAGATAATTACAGTTGGATTTTATTATATTAAAATATGTTTAGTAGTTTTATCTTTTTTAACATTGAACTTTTTATATTGTCCTTTGTGAACTATCGGTACAAGTACAAGGTGTACTAAACCCTAAACCATATATATATATTTAAATTAATAGCTGAAATGTGTTCCTCTGAAGTAATAAAACTTACCAGTTGTGGTATCTTTAGGTAATTCTTCAAATCACCTAAGCCAGGGATGGGCAACTTCCATGATGGAGAGGGCTACATTTTTTTCAGCATGACCATTGGAGGGCCACATGACCTCGCACTTCAAATAATTGAATATGAAAAACGCTACAAATGATTTTCAATAAGAACAAATTTTATATGAATTTATATCTGTATATTTACAGCACCAACATTTATTAACAACTATTTGCTGCATATTAATGCATTTTAATACGGCAAAAGACAAACCGTTTGCTTAAAAAAAGTGCAAAAAGGAAGTCCTTCATATCAAAGAACAAAAAGTTTGCTTAAAAACTGATTGCAAATACAGTAGTTCCTCTGTGTAAAATAAGTTCATTATAACAAGTCCTTCATAAGCAACAAGGACAAAACATTTGCTTAGAAAAGTGCAAAAGGCATTTGAACTCATTTATAACAAAGAACAAAAAAGATTTAAAAACTGATTGCAAATAGCTCATTCAATAATAGCAGAAAACTAGACCACAGAGGCCCAACATTTATTGAAGCTCACTGTTGCAAAGCGCCCGTGCCCGCTATTGTTTGGCAGTAGAATTACATTTTTTTTTGTTTTTTTTTTTATTATGAAATTATGAAATTATTTTTGATCTATTCGCGGGCTGCACTGAGTGATGACGAGGGCCGTGTGCGGCCCCCGGGCCGCCAGTTGCCCATCCCTGACCTAAGCAGATCTGCAATACCACCCCAGTACACCCCAGAACTAGTAATCAGACAAGTTAAATATAGCAAGGATAGAAAAAAGCCACATACTAGATGAGGAGATGTGTAATGTGAGTACTGATGGTTCAGTGTGGATGCCATGTGAAATCTTTGAAATAAAGAAAGTAAATCTGATTTCCTTGAGTGGAATACTTATCTTATATTAAACTTATATTTAATATTTAAAGTAAAGTTTAATACAAACTATCTATATAATAAAACTGTACCGATGAATCAACATAAAATCAATGTGCACAAATAAATAAATTCTGATGTCAGAGATCACAGTGTTTCAGTGCATTAGCGATGAAAAAATTAACATTGATTTATTGTGTGTGTGTGTAGTATGTAGTAGTTTAGATAGAGAGGAAGTTACAGTAGTTCCTTTCCTGCACTTCTGTTTTTCTTTTTCTTTCTTTTTCTTCCACTTTCATTTATATAAAATTATACAGCACCAGTCAAAATCTGGACACAAATTCTCACTAATATTTGTTATTTATTTATAATATATAACTACATATATAACTATATTGTAGTTTAATATTAAATACTTATTAAAAAAACTATGAAGGAACATGTGTGCAGGTAGTTAGTTGATAAAAACCGTGTTTGGCTTTGGAAACACCTAAATAAGTGAATTTAACTCTTTTATTTAAGGTGAACCTTGAAGAGGATCAGTAGAACTGCATTATCTTTAGTTACAGAGCGGCATTATGGGAAGTTAAGGTGGAATTTGTGATCTAGAACTAATCATTTAGCATCAGTACATAACCTGAGCCCTGCTCTCACGGCTGAATGCAATCATATATATCCTCATTCCAGCAGAGGAGAGCATGACACTGTTTCACTTACAGTGAAAAAAAAAAAACACTTTATTACTATTAGATTCCTTTAACTAATAATTTTAAATCAATTAAAAAACAAGAACTACATTTTATAACATTTCAAGTACCTTTTTATTACTTAAAATAGGGTAATTTTATTTATTTTTAATGTTTTTGCACATATGGACATTTTAATGAATCTTATATAATAAAACACTATGCTCGTCACAAAAATTACATTATCAATGTATCGTACAATAAATGTATACAACCTCCTTAATTTTATTAATAAAAAATGAGCCAGTATGCAGTTTTATTTTATTTGGTTTTATTTTGTGCAAAATAGTAAATTATTGTACTATGTAATATATGACTTGTACACAGTCATTGTTTTATTTTATTGGTATATATTTGTTTATTTGGATATTTTTGAAAATGTTTAAATTTGAATTCAATTCTTTACTCTTAAATGCCTATGTAGTTGTATAATTTTGCTATTCAAACATTATTTTAGTGGAAAAAAGGATCTTAAAATTACATTATGAGATTATAATTTATTGCTATTATTTCTCGGACACAATTATATTTTTTATGTAAATGTCAATTTCTTTAAACAAAAATATACATTTCTTGTGTGTTTACACTTTTTCTTTAAAATAAACTTAATTAGATGTTTGCTATAATCAGCTATTTGCCTCTGACATGAACATTTTCCTACTCCTCCATGCATAATTCTTTCATATTGTGATGCTTCAGCTATAGTATTTTAGACTTGCATTTTAAAATCCACTCCTGGTTTTTGTTCCAGCAGCTCGGATGGCTCTGCTGCAGCACAGCTAAACACAGAGTCCTACAAGCGGTTAAAACAAAATCCAGGAACGGATTTTTTTTAAAAAGTTGGACCTGAAATACCAAAGAAGCATGAAATAACAAAGAGACGAGAGTGTGAATAACTGATTTTATATTATTTATTAAGCTGCAGAAATGGTATAACATTCAGAACAGTCAGATTCAGAGCACATTCGTTATATAAGCACAGGTGAGGACTGGATGTTAGATGATTGGTAGACGGTGATAGGCTGTGGTAGACTGTGATGTCACTCTGGGCTGACACGAAGTTCCCGGTGGCGACTGATTTCTGGCAATCCGGGAGAAAACGTGTCATTTTACAGCAACATCTGCACTGATTTACTGATTTACATACCGAGATGTGAAGATTAATATAACACAGGTAGTGACTGATAGCACTACTGCTGCTACTACTATAGGTACTACAGGCTATTGCTGAGATACTGAGACCTAATAAATGACCTTCAAACTTGACCTTTACATTTGACCTTCACCTTCTGGAACAAATATTATGATCAATATACTGGACCAGTCAAAAGTTTGGACACATGATTATTTTCCTACATTAAATGATAGTGTAGTGATCTATCAGATTATGTAGGAACACATAAGGAATCATATAGTAACTTATAAAACAGTGGTGTTAAACAAACCAAAATACTCTGTGGGGTGGAGCCCTGATGAGTGCCAATTCCACCATTATAAAGTTTTTAATTATCTTTTTTTGCGGTTATTGCACCTTAGAATACTTTTAAAGTTCTTGAAATTCTTCTTTTCGGATTAACTGATCTTCATTTTTTTTAAGTATTAGTTGAGTATTTCTTGTTTCTCATAATCTGGATTCGAACATTACTCAAATATTCACTATTCACTGTATACCTGTAACTCTACCTCTTCACTACTTTACTTTAACTGATGCTCTCAAACACTTTATTAAGAGACAAGAAATTCAAGTAATTAACTCTTGATGAGTTCAGCACAGCTGTTAACTGAAAGCCTGAATTCCAGGTGACTTTACCTCATAAAACTCATAAAACAAGAGAAGCTACTTTGAAGAATGCTAAATATAAAACATATTCAGGTTTGTTTAACACTTTTTTTTTTGTTTAATAAATAATTTCATATGTTTTTCTTCATAGATTGAATGAGTTTAGTGTTAATCTACAATACAGAACATTTTAAAATAATGATACAAATAAAATAACTTTTTAAACTGGGGAAATAACGTATATTGTCTCTGTCCAGTAAAAAACATGTTTTTTTCTCAATTCTTTTACCTTTGAATGAAAGTTAATGCAAAATAGTTTATTCCAAGTTATTTTAGCATTTCTATTGTTCAATTCACGCAGAATTATTTAAACACAGTGTACAGAACTGAATTATGGACTAAAAATTATATGTTTTAGTTTTTTACTGGACAGCAGTGATATACTTTATATAAATAATTGATATTATAATTGATACTTTCATACAGTAGATGATATAAGATGAGTTAAATATATTCTGTAGTTATAGATCTGTGTGTATATATTGGTTTCGGTGCTGAATGAGGCGAGAGGAGAGAAACGGAATCCATATCCAGCTGTAAATCATCTCAGCAGCTGCATTATGGGTTCCGTTACGCCCCAATCCACCGCCGAGCGTCACGTCCAACATCACCCCAACCTTATATACAGGAACCGCTGATCCATCGACATCACACACACTATAATTAATCTGTTATTAACATTAAAACACAGAGAACATCTCACAATTACAACAGCTGAAAATATATGATTATAAAAAGTAAATAATTTATACACAACATTTGCATTTTTTTATATTTAAGAGTTTTAAGCGTTTTTTGTATTATCTGCTGGCATATTAGAAATTCCAAATAAATATTTTTAAAAACTGTAGTTTTTTTTTTTTGGCTTTTTTCAAAAAACAAGACAAAAATACCAAAAAAAAAAAAAAAACAGGATAAAACATTTAGTATACTTAACAAAATGTAGCAAAAAAATGAAAATGCTTATGCTTAATTTTGTAAATTTTTAGTCATCATTTTGACCAGAAATATTTATTGTGGTTAATTTTTTCTCTCTAATAATTAAAGCTGTATTTCTATATGTTAGGTTGTATTTTCAGTAGATGGTGGCCTTGCTCACTGTCACAACAGCGATTCTCTTGCAAACAGTTCCATATTTAAAAAATTAAAATAAAATATATATTTTTACATTGAGTGCCTTTGGAAGATAAGAAATATTTTTTTTTGTCTTGTAAAAACTATTAATTCTGCTAATTCTTTATTTAGACAAATGCTACGTTTTGTATTTTGTTTGACATTTTGATATTCGGCTTCGACTTTGTGAGTTTTTACCTCTAGTATTTATTGCTGTTTTTAGTGTATAATATTTAGTGCTTTACAGTAAACTACAGCACAGCTAAATTTCATATAGTGGTGGATCTATGGCCAACAATTCTATATTATTCTAATCTTATAATTTTTTCTTGTTTTTGTATTATTTTTAGTATTTTTATCACTAACAAATAATTAAGCTCTTTTGATATTCTTAAATCGTCATCCGAAATCTTTTTATCTGCAATATTAAATGCTGTATTTTCTATTTCTGTATTTAGACTTTTAGACAATTGTTATGTTTTGTATTTGTTTTTTTCCGCCAAACAATTTAATTGCAGTATCTTTTTATTCCTGACATTTCAATATTTTACTTTTTTAATTGTGAAAGATTATACAATATAAATTCAACTAGAAGTGTGCAAGCACTTTTGTACGATGACTTTTGGGCTTTTTTTGCACTATTTCCTTAGTTTTTAGTTACTATGTTTGATGTATTCTGCATAAATACAATTAAAAAAATGAGTTCTATAGGTTTTTTGCAGATTAAATGACTTTTCACACATTTTACACACATTCTATACATCTCACACACCTCACACACCATTCTGCAGCCAGCAGGTCGTAAAGTTTTGATGTAAGATATGAGAGAGGAACATAAAGAACGAAGCTATGCTCACGAAAAGCTCTGAAATGTGTTGGTGAATTCTTCAGACGCTCGTTATCAGCGGCGCTGGCGTCAGTCTCTTCATGGAAGCAGAGAAAACTTGTTTATTTATCTGCTTCATCTGCAGTTGTTGGTCAGGAGGCCTGAAAAACCTGTTCCACTATCAGAAAAGAGCAGGAGGGAGGGAGGGAGAAACAGAGAGAGAGAGAGAGAGAGAGAAAAGGTTATTTAAAGTACAGCTAGACTCGTCCAAAGATCTCTGGAGAGATATTTTAGGTTTCAGAGGGTGAGGAAGAGGACGACACATAGGCGACTTACAAAGTAATTAAGTAAAAGTATTCTTAGTAAAGTTTCTTGAGTATTTTTTACTTTTACGTAGCTTACACTTTACCAAATAAGTTAAAATTAAGTCTCCTAGAAGAACTTTTACATATACTTAATTTATACTTTAACAATTAAATATAAAAAGAAGTCTCCTAGAGGAACTTCTATTAATTTATAGTTTCAAAATTAAGTCTCCTAAAGGAACTTTTATTTACTTAATTTTTTTTATTTTTATTTACTTTTATTTTCATTTGACTTAATTGTTAAAAATTAAGTAAAAATTAAGTCTCCTTGAAGAACTTTTACTTAATTTACACTTTAACAATTAAGTAAAAATGAAGTCTCCTAGAGGAACTTTTACGTTTACTTTACTTCAACTTTAAAAAGTAAGTAAAAATTAAGTCTCTTAGAGAAACTTTTAGGGGTTCCTTTGTTTAGAACCGTGACTAAAAGTGCCTTAAAGGGTTCCTCCACGGTTTCAAACAGAAGAACCACTTACAGTTCCTCTAGGAAACTTCTTTTTTTAACAGTGTATAAAGCATTAAAGTAGAGCTTCATCCAAAATACAGCACTCTGCTATCCTCTCTTACACACTTTCACACATCAAAGAGGCTCCAAAAACATCAAGGAGCATAAAATGTTGGGACAGACGGTGAGGATGAAAGGCTGTTCGCTCACCTTCACTCACTCTGTTCTGAAAGAGGTCTTCATATCGGTGCTCTTCTGGGAGGGAAATAAAAGCAGAAGCTGGAGCAAATTGCTGAGAGATGTGTAAGTAAGTGTGTGTGTGTGTGTCTTTATGTGTGTGTGTGTCTTTATGTGTGTGTGCACAGTTTGCTACCTTTGTGAGAACCAGATAGATGTTTCCATAAAAATGTCCCCATAAGGATGGTGGAAAATCGGTTTGTGGGGACCTTTTGTTGTTTTTTTAACTTTTTTATTAGATGTTGTATGAATTAGCTACAGTTGTATTTGTGTGTGAATGAAAAGTCCTTACAAGAACGGCAAAACCAAATTGTGTGTGTATGTGTGAACAGTTTACTATGCTATCTTTGTGAGGACCAGATAAGGTCCCCATAAGGATGGTGGAAAGTCTGAAAGAGTCAGTTTGTGGGGACCTTTTGTTGGTCCTCACACTGTTCTAACTTTTTTTTATTAGGTGTAGTATGAATTAGTTAATTTTTACTGTTTTTATGTGTGAAAAATATATGTGACAAAACCAAAGTGTGTACCAATATGTGAGCAAAACCAAAGTTTGTGTGTGTATCTGTGAACATTTTGCTATGCTATCTTTGTGAGGACCAGATGTCCCTATAAGAATGGTGGAAATTGTTTAGGATTTTGGTGGTCCTCAGAAGTTTTTATTTTTTTTTTAAATAAAAGTTGGTGCATTAATGAAAAAAAAAATTAAAACATGAAATGATTTACTATGAGATTAAGCTTAAGTTTAGGTTTAGGTTTAGTTCTAGTTTAAAATAGTTATACTTATTATAACATGTGAATAAAAGGTCCTCACAAGAATAGCAAAACCAATGTGTATGTGTATGTGTGTGTGTGTATGTGTGTGTGTGTGGGTGTAGAGAAGTGAAAGAGACATACGCTCACAGTTGGAGGACAAAAAAAAAACGACAAGATAATAGGATGAGACGAGTACAGCAATGATAATATAATTAATATGAAGTGCAGGAAACTGAAATATACATATATTTCTATATATAAATATATACACACAAATAAAATACAAAGACTTTACCTGTCTCAGCGAATCTCTCTCTTTCTCTCTCTCTTTCTCTCGCTCTGTCTCTCGCCCGGGCTCGCTCGTCCGTCTGTCAGTGTGTGTGTGAGTGTGTGTGTGTGTGAGTGTGTGTGTGAGAGTATTTATAAGTAGTCACTTCCTCTTCAGTAATCTGAGAAGTGTTTTCACTTTCACTTCTTCACTGGGCAGCCCACAGACACTCCCACTATCACCCCCCCACCCCCACCCCCATCACTCCACCGCTTTCCCATCATCCTTTACTCTCCACAGGCCTCCAGACATCATCACACAGCTCGATTTAATAGCCTTGATCATTTTGCATAATATTTTAGCACACTATAGTAATACACAATAAACAGGGGCATTGCCTGGCTATGTAAAGATCTGGGGCTCAGTCCAGTTAATTTTATATATAAATAAGTATTGTGATATATAATGTTTAACACTATAATGTGTAGTTTATTAGCTGATCAGTTGGATCCGGTGGAAAACATGACATTTTAGGGCAGAGAGACCAGGCTTAAGAAACTCATTTAAACTAAGCAAACTAAACATAGTACTAAATTCTGGCTATCCAAAACTTCTAGCTTCCCTACTAGCCCACTTCGCTCAACAAAACCAGCGAGCTGATTGGCTGTTTCTCATGAAAGGTGGAACTATTTCCTTGAACTGGCTCCGTGATTAGCATTAAGAGATTTTTCATTCACACACAGCGCTCAGTGGACTATCTCCTCATTAATAGCACAGCTGAGCTGAGCCAATCACTTCGGGGCTATTCGACAATTATTCGGGGCTAAAGCCCCAGAAGCCCATGTCAGGCGACACCCCTGCACAATAATAATAATAATAAGGCAATAAGACGTTGATATAGTTTTAATGTAGTGGATGTTTATCTGTGTGTAAAAGAAGAGTAAGAGAATTAAAGTTAATTTGTAAAACTGTTTAAAACACCTGAAAAAAGACTCTAGTACCCTATGAAAAAGAGAAAGAAAGGTAAGAGATAAAGTTGTGGAAAATTTTAAAGCTGAATTAAGTTATAAAAACACATCCTAAGCTTCAAGCTTCCCAAGCAGCACTCTTTAAAGCAGAACTCCGGTATAAAATGGACTTTTATTGTAGTAAAACATGATAAAAAGTTCTTACCTTTGATGAATTGCACACCTTTATAAAAATGTATAAATAAAATAAAAAGTGCAGAAGAAGCTTATTGAAAACCACTGTTTACATCCTATAATGCTACTAGCTTCAGCTCCGAGTGCCGCCATCACTGTACTGATAATGACTTTACTTTAAGATGACGGCGCCCTGATGCTAATGCTAATGCTACCGGTTGAAAACAGTTTAATAAGCTTTAAACTCAATTTTACACCAGAGTTCTCCTTCAGTCCCAGCTGGCACACAACCGACAAAATGAAAATATGAAATTTGGTTGAAGTTAAGTCTGTTTCAACAATTAAAATCTAGCATTGAATCAACATAATGTCTTCAACCTTCTGCCTTGTAAATTATCATTTACATTTACATCACCATACTATTTCTAAAAACGGGTGGAGGGAGGAATTTAAAAGTGATTTTATTCTATTTGCAGTAACTTCATTTTTTTATTTTCACCAGTTCTTCTCCGTAACTGAGGGAATGTTCATGTTCTATTAGTTTTAGTGTTTTGGTGTTTTTGGGATCAGATGTTCAGTAATCAGATTGGTAGTGGTGATGGGTATAAATCTTTTTTATACTCAGATTTACTGCAGTGATGTAAGTTTATTGTAACACTCTGTCAACCATAGTATTTTCTACTTTTAGCTACTTGTAAAAAAAAAAAGCTTTTTTTGTTTGTGATTGTACAGTTCCTACTTCTCAGAGATGTAGATTCAGAGAGAGAAAGAATACTAATAAAATTGTTCATTTTTCATCAGAGCATACGTTTTTTTTCTCTCTCATATAATTTTAAGCATCCTGAATGTGAGCTATGGATTTTTTTTTTTTATCAAAATCAACACCAAGTCCAACACTGATTCGTTGTTGAAATGCCAGCTGGGATCCATCATTCAAAAACTGAAAAAAGTATTCTACAACTGTTTCTACAAACCTACCAAGACATGAACCAACCATCCACCCAAACTAACAGATCCAGCAAACAGGAGAGCACTGATCAGAGAAGAGAAGCAGCAGCTGAGAGACCCATGATCACTCTGGAGGAGCTGCAGAGATCCACAGCTCAGGTAGATCAGGAGAATCTGTTCACAGGACAACTAGAAGTCCTGCTCTCAAAAACCATTGTTAAAAGAAAGACAGTTAAATTGCTGTTGGCAGTTTGTAGTTTACTTCAAGTCATGTAGGAACACAGCAAAAACATGTAGAAGGAGGTTGTGTGGTCAGATCAGACCACAGTTTTTGGCCTAAAAGCAGAGTCCCAGCTGCTCCCATAAACGCTGGATTGGGGATAAATCTTCATTTTTGTTTCGATATGTTTTTGTGCCACATAAACCAAAAGTAGATTTTTTTTTCTTTTTCACAATACACTGAAATACAATACATTGTTGTAAAATGCAGGAGAACCATTTTATTTATTTACATAGTATATTGTGTACAGGAAAATGCTTTGGAGCATTATAAAAAATATATACATTTTTTCACATTTTGGAGCATATCTATTTATCCAATTCTATTGGTCTATTTGTCATTTTCAATTTTGGAGCATTTCTATCAGTCATTTTGACTTTTGGAGCATTGTTAATGGTCCATTTCTATTGGTCTATTGGTCATTTTTAATTTTGGAATATTTCTAATAGTTAACTTATGTTGTTTTTTGTTTTTGGAGCATTTCTATTGCTCTAATTCTATTGATCTATTGGTAATTTTTAATTTCGGAGCATTTTTTGTACATTTCTATTGGTCTATTAGTCATTTTTCAATTTGGAGCATTTCTATTGGTCGATTTTTTTGTTCTATTGTATTCTATTCTATTTTTATTTTTAAACATTTACATAGTTCTATTTATCCATTATTGAAACAGATTGCATGAAAGTGACTAAAAACTGTATGCAACATTGTATCTCCAATGTGGTAAATTTACAAGAGTAAAAGTAACTGTCAATGTTAGTCAATGAATTTTTTTTTTTTTTTTTTTTTATTAAGTATTTTTATTGGTATATTTTGACAATTTATAAAAAAATCTTTCAATAGAAGTCATTTAAAACTAATTGTACTGTAAATGTCAGAATCTTTGTTTTTTCTGTTTATTATATAACAGAAAATTCTATGATACAACAGAAAGAAGAGCCAGACATTCACATTATGACCCAAAAAGCAGGGTTTTTGTGAGAAAGTGAGATTATGTGTTATTATAAGAATATCTGCTCTCTATCAGCAGATGGTGCATGTATAAGTTCAGTTAGAGATTATATTTCGTGTTAATTAGAAACACCTGGATGGTGTAACCTGGTCAGGTGGGTACTCGTCCCGGTGAGCCCGGTTCTGTGTGGGGGGGGGGCATGTGCCGCCCGGCGCTGGAAAGTCCGGTGGTTTTAGAGGTTCAGTCTGGTTCCCTCGAGACCCGCAGTGTAAATGAGGAAGAGTGAATTACTGCTGCTCACAGTTACAATTACCCATCTACACACTCTACACGCCTCCAAATCTGCACACACAGCACTATTAAACACACACACACACTATACACACACACACTATACACCATATACACACTATACACAAACTAACTCAAACCCTTAAAACTAAATTCATAAAATAATTACAATTAACAACAATTAACACTACTTATAACTGTAATAAACATTTTTAAATAGTTAAGTAATGTCTGATTATTAACAGTAGTTATTAAACATTAAAACATCACTACATTTTAATGCATTAGAATATTGTAAATATTTAGTTTTAAAAAGAATGTACTGGGTGTCAATTAATAATTCATTCAAAAGTTCTGTTAATTAATGCACTCTTACTGTAAAGTGTTACTGAAATACTATTTAGATATGCTTTATTTCTGTTATATGTGTGGGTCGCTGTGGTATCTGCATGTGGGTCGCTGTGGTATCTGCGTATGGGTTGCTGTGGTATCAGCATGTGGGTTGCTGTGGCATCTGTATGGGTCGCTGTGGTATTAAGTATGGGTCGCTGTGGTATCAGCATGTGGGTTGCTGTGGCATCTGTATGGGTCGCTGTGGTATTAAGTATGGGTTGTTGTGGTATCTGCATAAGTTGCTACGGTATCTGTGTGGGCCACTGTCGTGTCAGCATATGGGTCGCTGTTGTATCCGCATACATGTTGCTGTGGTTTCTGCGAATGGGTTGAAATAAGAATTTTTGTCATACTAAGCATTGTGTAAGAGTAAAATTATTTTTTATTTATTTTAGGAATAATGATCTTAATCAGTCTTACTTATAATTATAAATATATATATTCTATAGCTTTTGTCAAGTTTTTTTTGCAGTATATTAATAAATAAAATGAAGATGAGCTGATAAAACATTAAATATGTTGGGTTCATACTGTCTGGAATCAAATAAAAGTCAAAGTAAATGAAAAAAAACACAGTATATTATTATTATTATTATTAGTTTCTATTGTATCCTGACTTCATCTGATCCACCGTGTCTGTACTGGAAATTTCTTACAGAGAAAATCAACCACAGCTCTGCTTCCTCTATTGTAAAGATCATGAATTATCCACACTAACTTTCTCAGTGCTTGAGAGTCATGTGATCTGCTTCAAATCTGTTTCAGTGTAAATTTGCATTAAGATTATTTGTTCTGGCAACCGCCTCTCACAGAAAATAAACATAACATTTAAACGCCACTGATATCTAGTATTATTTAATAACAGCCCAGTAATGTAGTTACACCCTTTTAAAAGGACATTAAAAGGTTTAATTAATAATAATTTGGATGATTTTTGGTTTTCTGGCTATTTAATATGCACCCACTGCACTCAAAATAGTGCTGATAATTACAGAACATCCACACTATACAGCACTGCACACCCGTTAACCTGTAAACTCCACCCAAACACCACCCAACATCACCAAACATTACCCAACACCACCCATATCCACTAAACACCACCCAGCACCACTTAAATCCACACAAAACCACCAAACATCACCCAAAATCCACTGCACACCACCCAAATCCAACCAGCACCACCCAAATCTACCCAATACCACACAAACACCACCCAAATCCAACCAACACTACCCAAATCTACCCAAACACCATCAAATACAACATGAATCCACCCAAATAACACGCAAACACCACTCAACACCACCCAAATCTACCCAGCACCACCAAACACCACCCAAACATCACCCAGTACCACCCAAACACCCAAATCCACCCAACCCTACCCAATACCATCCAAACACCAACCACATCCAACCAACACAACCACATCCAACCAACACAACCAACATCCAACCAACACTACCCAAATCTACCCAACACCACCCAAACACAATCAAATACAACCCAAATCCACTCAAATAACACCAAACACAACCCAAATCCAACACCCACCACCCGAATCTACCCAGCACCACCCAACACCACCAAACAGCATCGAAATTTACTTAAACACTGCCCAACCCCACCCAAAATCTACCCAACACCATCCATATCCATCCAAACATCACCCAGCAGCACCCAAATCCACACAGCACCATCCAAACACAACCCAACCCTGCCCAAACCCACACTGCACCACCCAAACCTACCCAACACCATCACTCTACCCATCAGGAAACACAAACTACAAATACAAGCAGCTTTATCCTTTAGCTTCATTCTGGTCTTGAGTTTCTTTTATGATATAACTTTCTTTTCTTGTTGTTTTTTTTGGACATATTGTTTTCTTTTCTTATACCTCCATTACTGGTCATCCCTCTACAAAGGTGCGACAGAGCAGTGTGGGTTTGACTGGGGTTTATATAGAGTATTACACAGGTGTGGCTGGTTGTGACCAGGGATTCTGGGAATCGGAGTTTCATATACAAACGCCACTGATTTTTGCCCTCCTCACCTTTAAATAACTTTTAAATAACCCCCCCCCCCCCCAAATAATAAAATAATAATAATATAAGCTGCTCTGTGGTGGTTTTCTATCCTGTGGGTTCTGAGTATAGAAGACACAACTACAGTCTGAATTATTATATTATTGTACAACTACAGAGTGAAATTACCCATCTAATCAGCTCCACTGATCATATATAAGTGTAGAAATATGGAGGTGATCATGTGACAGAGCCTATAAGTATGCATGCATACAGCAATTAAAAAAAGAGGACAGAGAAAACAGAGAAAGATTTCAGTGAAAAATTTATTAGAATGAATTCTGTTAAACTCTATTACATCTATTATTATTAATTATTATGGTATTTTTAGAATTATTATTATTTGTAGTCAGTAGTCTGATCTCTTTTAAAAACAAAGAGCAAGACCTGAAACACACAAAACACACACCGAACACACACTCGGACGGTCTCTCAGGCTCCGCCTCATCAGGCCCCGCCCCTCCCCGCTCAGAGGAGAGAAGGGTGGAGGACAGAAAGGGGAAGCTGGTGGTTTGGAGATGGGCAGACTGGAGGCTGAACGTCTGTCTGATTATTATCTGTAGTAGAGCCTATTTTAAAGGGGGGGGGGGGGGGGGTTTGGGGTCATGTGCGTATTAATATAATAATACTGTATATGTTTGTAAATATTAAGATGATCTTGGCATTTTAGTGTCGTCTCTTCTTCTCTTCTTTAGAACAGGCGTTTCTCGTAACTGAAAAACAGAAATAATCAAATATTATACAACCTGCACTGTTCCAGCTCTACCAGCAGGGGGCACTGTTACAGTCTCAGAACAGGACAATATTACACTACATATAGTATATAAATACATAATACAAAAATAAATACAAATTAAATACAAATACAAAAATATATATTAAAATAGGAAATAAACAATGTATATATATATATTTTTATTATTGTTTAGATTTCAAATCTAAGCTTAAATAATTTGGCTATGTATTATATAGTTACATTATTTAATTGTGCTCTTTATATCTGATTAATTGTTTAACTGAATCAATTAAAAAAATAAATACTTACATTATTACATTATTAGTGTACAGGTTTAAGGCGTACTGGTTTAAGGCATACAGGTTTAAGGTGGACCGGTTTAAGGTGGACCGGTTTAAGGTGTGTACTGGTTTAAGGTGTGTACTGGTTTAAGGTGTACTGGATTAAGGTGGACCGGTTTAAGGTGTCCAGGTTTAAGGTGTGTCCAGGTTTAAGGTGTGTACTGGTTTAAGGTGTGTACTGGTTTAAGGTGTGCTGGTTTAAGGTGTACTGGATTAAGGTGCGCTTGTTTAAGGTGTGCTGGTTCAAGGTGTGCTGGTTTAAGGTGTACTGGATTAAGGTGTGCTGGTTTAAGGTGTGCTGGATTAAGGTGTGCTGGATTAAGGTGTGCTGGATTAAGGTGTGCTGGATTAAGGTGTGCTGGATTAAGGTGTGCTGGTTTAAGGTGTACTGGATTAAGGTGTACTGGATTAAGGTGGACCGGTTTAAGGTTTGCTGGTTTAAGCTGTACTGGTTTAAGGTGTGCTGGTTTAAGGTGTGCTGGTTTAAGGTGTACTGGATTAAGGTGTGCTGGTTTAAGGTGTACTGGATTAAGGGGTGCTGGATTAAGGTGTGCTGGTTTAAGGTGTACTGGATTAAGGGGTGCTAGTTTAAGGTGTGCTGGATTAAGGTGTGCTGGTTTAAGGTGTACTGGATTAAGGGGTGCTAGTTTAAGGTGTGCTGGTTTAAGGTGTGCTGGTTTAAAATGTGCTGGATTAAGGTGTGCTGGTTTAAGGTGTGCTGGTTTAAGGTGTGCTGGAGTAAGGTGTGCTGGAGTAAGGTGTGCTGGTTTAAGGTGTGCTGGATTAAGGTGTGCTGGATTAAGGTGTGCTGGATTAAGGTGTGCTGGATTAAGGTGTGCTGGTTTAAGGTGTGCTGGTTTAAGGTGTACAGGTTTAAATTGTGCTGGTTTAAGGCGTACAGGTTTAAGGCGTACAGGTTTAAGGTGTACAGGTTTAAGGTGGACCGGTTTAAGGTGGACCGGTTTAAGGCGCACAGGTTCAAGGCGCACAGGTTCAAGGCGTACAGGTTTAAGGCGTGCTGGTTTAAGGCGTGCTGGTTTAAG